>NC_082683.1:78098317-78398317 GCF_949987515.2 Delphinus delphis | reverse complement strand
GAATTTTCCCAAGTCTTTATTTCCTAGCCTCAAGGGCTGAGGAAAGTTACTGACCTTATTATGGTGATCATATACCATTGAAAGGTGTTTGACTTAGAAAATGAAGGTACTGATATTTTGGTAGACTAGCAAGAAGGAGGCTCATGGAAGGACCATGAAAGGGGTGGGTTGTGCTCAGACACTGGGAAAATTAAAGAGAGCGTGGGAAGATGCCTTGATGATCGGTTTAAGGACTCTCTTTTGTACCCTTTATAAGGGAATAGTCAGGAATGATTTCAGCTGGAAGTAACAGAATAAACTAACAGCGGCTTAAATAATCAAGATGCTTAATTAACTCTTAGAATAAAAAATCTGAAGATAGGTGACCTTATAATTCTGCTATTTGGGACTCTGGGTCATTGTCTCTGTGATTCTCATGGTCAAAATATGGTTGTCA
This sequence comes from Delphinus delphis, assembly GCF_949987515.2. Lineage (NCBI taxonomy): Eukaryota > Metazoa > Chordata > Mammalia > Artiodactyla > Delphinidae > Delphinus > Delphinus delphis. The sequence goes on along the minus strand of NC_082683.1, from coordinate 78,397,881 downwards.
CAGCTCCGTGAATCATTCATCCAAAGGCAGAAAACAGGGGACAGCGAGAGAGAGTGTGTGCGTTTCTCCTTTTAGCAAAGAGGAAAAATCTTTCTAAAGAGTTTCCCATCAGAATTCCTCTTTAGGTCTCATTGGCCAAAACTGGGCACATGGGCACCTCTGGGAGAAGAGGGAATTGGGAAAGTGGGTGTCTGGCAAAGGGTCATGGGAGTTCCATGTTTGGCTTAGTCATGCTTCATCTTTCTGGGCTGAACATATGGTTTCCCTGAACAAAAATATGGATTCTAGTAGGAAGAAAATGGGAATTTCTATTTGGAGAAAATTAATGTTACATGCAGTTGGAACTTTTGTGTTGAGTATCATAAAACTATCCTTTGCTTAATAATTATTAAACTAACATGAATTGAGAACGTAACATGAATACAAATTATCAGTTATTTAGTCAATACTCTGTGCCAGGAATGGGCGCTAGCTGTTAGATATATGTTATCTGCAACTAGCCCAGCCCTGCAAGATGAATATTTTTATTATTATTTTCAGAGAGATTAGGTTACCTCCCCATTGGGGAAATAAGTAGCTCTCTTTGACCTCTATCATTAAAGTCCTTGCCTTTCTTGAACTTCAAACGAATTAAATCATATAAAATGTTCTCTTTTGTTTCTGACTTCTCCTGCTCAATATTAGGCTTGCAATTCATTCATGTTGGAAAGGGTATCAGTAATTCATTTTTTTATTACTGTGTATTATTCCATTATTTGAAAATATCACAATTTATTTACCCATTGTACTGTAGATAGATATTTGGGTTGTTTCTAGTTTGGAGATATTCTGAATAAAGTTGCTATTAATGTTCTTAATGTGTGTCTTTTGGAAAGCCCTCCTTTCTGTTGGATTTATATCCAGGAGTAGCACAGGGTATTTTTAGCTTTAGTAGATACTCTTTAAATCTTTAAAAGATTTCCAAAGTGGTGGTACCAGGTTACACTCCCACAGCAATTGATGAGAGAACCATCTACCAGTGTTTGTTTGGTTTCATTATATAGAAGGTGGTAAGAGGAAAAGTTGGGCAAGATAAAGGGGATTGTTAGCACTGGGGGAAGTGGGGCAGTTTGAAATTTTAAATACAGTGGTTAGGATAAGCTTTCTTTTTTCTTTTTCTTTCCTTTTTGAGAAGGTGATGTTCGAGAAAAGTCACAAAGGAGGTAAGGGAGTGATCAATGCAGGCATATGGAAAATGTCCTGGACAGAGGGGAGAGCAAGTGCAAAGGCTATAAATAAATGCCTGGTGCCTGCAAGTCAAAGCAACAGGTCAATGTGGAAGAAGCCAAGTGAGTGAGGGGGAAAGCAGTAGAAGGTAATATAAGCGAGGCGGATAGAGCCAGAGCCGGCAGGGTCTTGTAGGAATAGGGAGGACTTGGGCTTTTACTCTGAGGGAAATGGGGAGTCACAACAGGGTTTTGAGCAGATGAGTGACATAACTGACTTACATTTTGAAGAGATTGTTCTGACTGCTGGGTTGAGAATAGACTGTAGGGTGGGAGCAGTAAGCTGTTGCAGGAGGTGACAGTGGCCTGGACCAGATGGTGACAAAGATGTCAAAACTGGTCACATTCTGGATATATTTTGAAGGTAGAGCCATTGTTATTCTTGGCATCACCAGCTTTAGTATTAGCAAGGCTATGATAATAATAATAATCATTTTCAGCCTCTTACTATGTCCCTGCTCTCTGTTTTATTATCCTCATAAACTAAAGCTCGAAGACATTAAGCAACACCCCTAAGAACACACATTTCATAAGAGATAGTCCAGGGGTTCAGTCTTAGCTCTAGCAGATTTCAAAGCTCTTAAAACTGCTTTATCACCTGTTTCTGGTTTCCTTTCTGCCTAGCCCACTCAGTGCCTTATACAGTGCCTTATACATAATAGTGATCAGTATCTTTATATTGAATTAATTAATGACACCATACACCATTGCCCGTGTACCGCAAAGCAAACAAACAAACAAACAACCTAGGCTGGGTTTGTTGGTTCATATTCTTATTGTTTGTTTAACTTTTTTTTTTTTTTTTGAGGTATGTGGACCTCTCACTGTTGTGGCCTCTCCCGTTGCGGAGCACAGGCTCCGGACGCGCAGGCTCAGCGGCCATGGCTCACGGGCCCAGCCGCTCCGTGGCATGTGGGATCCTCCCAGACCGGGACACGAACCCGTGTCCCCTGCATCGGCAGGTGGACTCTCAACCACTGCGCCACCAGGGAAGCCCTGTTTGTTTAACTTTATAAGAAACCGCCAAACTGTTTTCTAAAGTGGCTGTACCAGCATTTTAGTTGTGAATAAACACGGCATAAGCATACTTAAAAAAAATTTACCCCCTGCCCTTCTAGACCCAGATATCTTTACGTTTGGAGACTGTGTTATTGTGATGTAACTTAAATATAAATAAAAAAACTTGCTTGCAGGATTTTGTGGCCAAGAAGGAATTCCTTATGAAAGAGGCCTAAGCTTTGCTTTTCTTTCAGGGATGTTGTAGAAGTTAGACAATCATCATGAGATGATGAATGGAAAATTGCCTCAAGGTATAAGAACATACATTAATATTATTCCTAAAGATGCCGTCACTCATTAATTAAATGAAGGCAGTGTTTACTAAGTAGCTAATATAGTGAAGGTATTATGTTAGAAATGGTCTATGGAGAATATAAGTATAAAACAGAGGTCTTATCCTCATGGCATTTATAATCTGGTTAAGGAGACAAGTAAAATGTAAAAGAATTTTAAATAACTGATTCCAGTAACACAAGAGTATGCATTACAAGGATTTATTTAACTTTTCAAAATGGTTGTACAGACAATAAAAATATCATACTTATCTATTAAACATCCATATGTATATTTATGTATATGGTGAACCGTTGCAAAGTATGTAAGTTTCCTCTTACAGTACATATTGTGTGAGGTTGACAGGTCCAATACTATTATATCCGTACCTAAGCAGGTGAGGAGATTTGAGCTGGGTTTGGGAGAACAGTGGAGTCTTGGTATTAGAGAGGAGGGAGAGGACATTCCAGACAAATCGAGTGTCAAGAGCCAAAGTGCAGAGTTAAAAAGTGCAAGGCATGTGCGGGCCCCGTAAGTGAACCAGTTGGCTTGTTAACAGGTGAGCGGTAATTGAACACTGACTATGTGCCAAGCACTGGGCTAAGTCTGATACACGGGCTATCTCACTTAAATAGCTCCTCAACAGCTTCGTAAAGAAACAAAGAATTTAGATCCTTCTATACAGTTACAAAGCTAATAAGTTGTAGACTTGGGGCTCTAACCCAGATAGTCTGATTCTAATTCTTCACCTTGACATTATGCTGTAGCTTAAGGCTAGAAAGGAAAGTCGAGGCCAGATTATGGGGGGCTGAGATGTTGGAACTTTATACCCGGAGGACTTGTGATTCTCCATCTTTTCGCCACTTCTCTACGTTTGAGGGATAGGACACCTGGAGGAACTGCTCCTCAGTAAGTGGTTCAGTATGAGCACGGTTTGGGGGAAGAACATCCACGTCGCCAGCCTCCGTGTGGACTTGCTACTCACCTGTCCTGAGAGGGTGAGATGCCTCTCCAGGAAGGGCATCTCCCTTTTGAGGATCAGCGCTTTAGACAATGGGGAGGCGAGGAAGACTCTCAAACACAGAACACAGAAGGTAACAGTGAACGTCTGGAAAAAGAATTTGGCAGCAAGGTGTGTAAAGAATTAGACACGAGCGACGGAGGCAGAGAATCCAGGGAAGAGACTACTGCAGCATGATTCAGCCTGAGTGATGAGGCCACAGCTGGGCTGGAGGCACGGGAGAGCTGTTGGGAAGGGCAGACTGATAGGACTTGGTGCCCAGGGGGATTTGAGGGCGATGGAGAGGGAGGAGGTAGGCTCTAAACATTTTATTACTGTGCTTCCTTCCTGTGTCTTCCAGGAGAGCTGACTAGCCTCGGCACAGAGTTCCTGGGCCCTCAAAGACTATTGCCACATCGGCCATGGCCACTAGAGGGCTACCCGGCCTCGTCTGCTTGCACCCAGGGAGGGCAGCTCTGCTGTTTAAAATCCAAGCTAGGCTGGCCCCAGAATGCTTCGGGGGAGCTGGGGTTTAGAGCACTTGATCTCCATTGACACAGAAACTTGGAAGGTCTCCCACTCGATTGACAATGGCTGGAAACTGGGCCTAAGATGTAGCGATGAATTACAGAGCGCAGGCTCTTCGGGACCTGGAGGCGGGGAGGAGGAAACAGCTGCCTACAAAACCCCGGCTGGGCCGCAGCCCTTGGCTTGTCCTGGCCCCAGGGGCCTGAGGCTCCAGAGATTCTGAATCCCTGCCTGCCGTGGTCTCTCAACTGGGCCAGCAGTTGTTATGTTCCTCTCCTTATCCCAGGTTTGAAGTGTGTGTGAGTGTGTACACGTGTGGATGCATATGCATGCGTGTGTGTATATAAGTGAGTACGTGTGTGCATGTGTGTACACATGTGGGTGCAGATATGTGAGTGTACGTGTGTGTATGCTTGTGAGAGTGGGTGCCTGTGAGCGTGCTTGCGTGTGTGCCTGCCCTGCAGGCGGAATGTTAATGTCCGTTGCTTGGCTTTAGCCCAAAAGAGAGACAAATAATGAGATGAATGGAAGTAAGCTGGAGTCTGGGCTTCAGCACTAATTAGCTGCTATCAGTTTTGACAAAGAGGGCAGACAATAGCCACACATGAGCAAAGGATGGAAAACGCAGGGACCAGGGTTGTACAGGGGGCTGGGAGGCCACCCAGCAGTCTCATTGCGCAGGCAAGGCCGTCTCAGAAGGCCAGGTGCCTGGGTCAGGCGGGTGGATCCTTCCTGCCCTTCGGTGCAGTTAAGTGCGTGACCCCAGCATCTCTTCCGGCTGGTCTTGCTCTTACTAAGTGCCACTTCACTTTCTGATGGGCTGACAGTTACCCACGTCACCCTCCCCTGGGCGGTTTTCTCCTTCTCTTTGTCAAGCTGGCCCCTGTCCACATTTCCCAGAGATGTGGTCACAGCCTTCTTACTCACCAGCTGCTTAGATGGCCCTGGCTTTGACCTGTGTCTGCACCTAGTCATGTTGTTTTGTCCTTAGGCTCCCTGTGGAGGGTTGGAAGCAGAATGGTAAAGGCAGAAGCGCAGACTATTTAGTCGATTGCTGAGAAGTCGATTGCTCCTTAATTTCTAGACCTGCGTATGTGCTTATGTGCAAGTGGGTGGGAAAAACGGTGGTAGAAGGTGACGTCAGACCCCCACCCCACAGGCAAGTTTTCACTCGTCAGCAATAGCTGGGGGCCCTGTCCGTGGGTTTCCCACAGGCCCAACTCCCATGGACTTCAAAGACACGGGTTCAGCTGGGGGATGAGTGTCCCCCAGGTTGCCAAAGTGCCGGCCCTGCCTTCAGAGAACAAGGTCTCTCCTGGGCCCTCACAAGCCTTGTGAACATGTCTCAGGGGATACCAGGCCCCTTGAGCGGGACTACGAGACATTTTTCCAAATCTCTCCATACACGGCAAGTTCTCCTCACACTTGTACACTTGAGTGTGTGTGTGGTGGTGAGGAAGGGGTGACTGGGAGGGTATACATCATCATTTCATTCACACCCTAATAAACCTAGAGAGCTCGCTGCTTCTTAGAAATTATTCATAACACCTCCTGTTCGTTGTTTGTCTTCAAATATTCCCTGTTCTTTGTTTGGCCTCTTCAGGGCACAAGTGGCCCAGTCCCAGGCGGTTTTCTTTCTAATGTGATTCTTCCTTTATAGTTTGCTAGAACGAACAGCAGTGGCAATTCTCAAATTATAGTAAGAAAAAAAAAATCTCCTGAAGAGATTGCTTTAAATGCAGCTTTCTCAGGCCCTGTCCAGATCTATAGAATCAGGCTCAGGAATTTGCATTTTACCAAGCTCTCCCCTGTTACTCCCTACCCCAAGATCCAAAGTCAGGTGGTCCACAGAACATATGCTGTAAAACATGATGCTGGGGCTTCCCTGGTGGCCCAGTGGTTAAGAATCCGCCTGCCAATGCAGGGGACACAGGTTTGAGCCCTGGTCTGGGAAGATCCCACATGCTGCAGAGCAACTAAGCTCATGTGCCACAACTACTGAGCCTGCACTCTAGAGCTCACGAGCCACAACTACTGAGCCCATGAGCCACAACTACTGAGCCCACGAGCCACAACTACTGAGCCCGCAAGCCACAACTACTGAGCCCACGAGCCACAACTACTGAGCCCACCTGCCACAGCTACTGAAGCCCATGCGCCTAGAGCCTGTGCTCCACAAGAAGAGAAGCCACCGCAGTGAGAAGCCCATGCACCGCAATGAAGAGTAGCCCCTGCTCACCGTAGCTAGCTAGAGAAGGCCCGCACGCAGCAGTGAAGATCCAACACAGCCAAAAATAAATAAATTAATAAATTAATTAAAACAAAACAAAACAACAACAAAAAAACATGGTGCTGAAGGATGTACCTTTTTTTTTTTAAAATGTTGAGTTTTGAGAGTTCTACATATATTCTAGACCCAAAGCCTTTGTCAGATATATTTTTTCCCAGGCCATAATTTGTCTTTTCATTCTTTTTATAGGATCTTTCGCAGAACAAAATTTAAAATTTTTATTAAGTCCAATTTATACATTTTTCCTATTATGGATCATTCTTTGGTGTCAAGTCTAAAAATTCTGCCTAGTCCTAGGTCAAGAAGATATTCTCCTGTGTTCTTTTCTAGAAGTCTTATAGTTTTGGGTTTATATTTAAGACCATGATCAATTTTGAGTTAATTTTGTATAAGGTGTGAGGTTTAAGCCCAATCGCTCCTGCACTGCTTACTGAAAAGGCTATTTCTCCTCCAATGGATCGCTTTTACTCCTTTGTCAAAAATTAATGGGGGATATTTGTGTGGATCTATATCTGGATTCTCTATTCTGTTCCACTGATGTATGTGCCTCTTCCTTCCACTAGCAATACATTGTCTCCATACTGCAGTTATATATCAGACCCTAACATTGAGAAGAGTGATTCTCCCACTTTATTCTTGTTTTTCAAAATTGCTTTGGCTATTCTAGGGCCTTTCTCTTTTTCTTTCCTATATAAATTTTAGAAGAAACTCATCTAGGCCTATAAGGAAACTTGCTGAGATTTAGATAGGAATTGCATTAATATCGATCAGTTTTAAAATGGGACTATTTTTTTTCTTGCAGCAGAAGATTTTTAAAAAGCAGCTGTAAAGTCTTACCTGGTTAAAGTTATATTTTTACTTCCAGGCAATACAATCTATTGTTTTGGTTACAGAGAAGAAACTCTATGTGGAAAAGTTGGGGGGCTGTAGTTGGTATAAGATTTGCTAGTAAACGGTGTTCTATCCTAGAATCCTGGAAGCTAAGCAGACTAGTAAGTGTTCAGAATGAGCTTCCCCGAAATGTGTCACTTTTATGTGAGAATCATTTTGTGCTCAAGGCAATTGAGACCCTGGTAGTTCAAGAGAAACCACTACCCCTCCCTTAGCTACCTAGAAGAATTTAAATTGGGGATGTTCCCCAGAAAAGAGTCATTACCAGAGATAAATTTTATTGACGTGGCGCCATCTGTGAGGCAGAGCAAATATCTAATTACCAAACATCTGCTCTTCTTCCTATTGTCCTTTGAATGACCTTCCTGTCCTTGGAAGCACCAGGCCCCTATCCCATTCCTTAGCTCAGGATGACATACATACCTCATTTTATCTTTCTGTCTTCGAACCTCTTAAAGTACGTGAGGTTTCTGACCCTGCCATGTAGGTGGGGTTCCCATACATATGAAATTAAGTTTTTCTCTTGTTAATCTGTCTCACGTCACTTTAATTCTTAGACCAGCCAGAAGAACCTAGAAGGGTAGAGGGAAGATTTCTTCCTCCTCAACAGACTCAATGCTTTCAATTGGCTTCTTCAGGGCCCATTGTAGCTTAATTCATATATTGTCTTAGGAAAACAGAATAGAGATGTCTGAAGAGAAGTGGGTTATACTTCTTGAGTCTGTGAGAACCAAGTGTTTCCTTCCGCAAAATTGATCCTCCTCTCTACTTTGCCAGAGAAGGAAGATTGAGTGGACTTGAGGGATTATTGGAAGTAAACCTCCTACCAGCACCATCAGGAGCTGTTCTGAGGGCAGGGGAAGAAGTCGTGGTGGTGCACTAAAGGGAAGCTTTGTTGAAGGCCTTCCAACCTCCCCTCACTGCTCTTGTCTCCTCTTGTGTTTTCTTCATACTTCTTATCCATGAGGGAACCAGCTCTCAGCATCAGATCCTCCTGTCTTTACACCCTTTTCTTCAGTGTTAACACATCCTCCTAGTCACAACTTTAGTTCTCCAATCTGTTGTCTTATTTTTAGGCAGTGACCCAGATACTTGGCATGTTAACCTTCATTTTAGTTAACACCAGATGAAGCAATCTCAGTTCCCCTTCTGTCCTCATCCAAAAGTTGGCCCCAACTAGTTCAACAAAAATCTCTGATGTCTTTCTGGGCTGGGCTAAGCAATGTGTGCTCCTTTCGTGATATGATTTATACTGGCTCTGTGATGGGCACCACATCACATAGCTGCAAGCATTGCTAGGGAAGCATTTGATAAGAATGACAACTTATTCAAAATTTGCCCTCAGATTGTGGGAATGACTACGGATGACGGTTTTGGGGCATCCGCAGATGCTTTAAGGGGTTCTTTAACTCTGAATTTTATAGAGGCAATCAAAAGATTTGTTGAGAATGACTAACCTTACATGTGAAATGAGAACTGTATCCAGTTAACTGAACAGTTAATTATATCAGTTAATATTTAAATGTGGTATCAACACAATAAGCTTCAAGTGGCATCAGGTATGTTGTAACTTAAAATGCCTCTATCTTAGGGAATTAATGACAGCTTTAGATCTGGCTAAAGAAATGACTTTATCCGAGCTCGAAGACCTCTTTCCCCACTCCTTCCCCCATTATCCTTATTCTATATTGCTTACCCATCCTCTCGTATGTCCTCTGCCATGTTCCATTGGAATGGTTCTTTTTGGATGCAAACTGTAGCTGATGTGGTCATTGGGTCCATTGTCCCCCAAGAGCTCACTCATGGTGACAGGCATGTCCAGGGCCTGAGGGCTGGAACCCAAAGGAGACAAGGGTGGAGTGTTGCTGAGCTAACCAAGCATCTATGTCCTCTCTATTTTCTCTCCTTGGACCGTGAGAGCACACAGCTGCCTTGCTTGGGACTACAAGCTGTGGGGCAGGGCCTGGGGCTATGGAAACAATAACACCCACGGGACTAAGCCATCACTTCTTTTCTTTGCTACATTCACTTCCATCACCAGAGCAAAAACCACAGTCATCCTCTTCCCCCACCATTTCTGCCCAATCAGTCACCTCTTCCTAGGCTCACCACACTCTCTCTCCTTACTTGCCCAAGGAAGAGGGGGTCTCTGTTGGGATGCACAGAGGATCCTGAGTTTCTAGTGACACTACTCTGTCCTTCCTTGCCCCAAGCTCCTTCTGCTGATTGCAGAGAGTTCTCAGTTTGCAGGGGCTGTTTCTTTCAGTTCTGCTCTCTGCAGAAACTGGCCCAGCTGCTATTTGGGGGATGGTATCTCCCGCTGAGGTCTGCATGGACTCTGTCCCTGTAGGCTACAGGGATGAGAGTGATTTTTTTTTTTTTAACATCTTTATTGGAGTATAATTGCTTTACAATGGTGTGTCGGTTTCTGCTTTATAACAAAGTGAATCGGTTATACATATACATATGTCCCCATATCTCTTCCCTCTTGCATCTCCCTCCCTCCCACCCTCCCTATCCCACCCCTCCAGGTGGTCACAAAGCACCGAGCTGACCTCCCTGTGCTGTGCGGCTGCTTCCCGCTAGCTATCTATTTTACGTTTGAGAGTGGTTTTTAAGTCCTTGGCTTTTTGGTAGGAAGTGAGACGCTTTCACATTGAGTATAAGCTAAAACAGGTTTTCCCCCTCTGAACTGAGATCCTTGATACTTCCTGTGTTTGCAATAACAAACAGCCCTCCTAGCTGCTCCCGGAAATGGATTTGACTGTTTAACCCCTTCAGGCTCACCACGCAGGTGGGGCTCGGAGAGTGGGAGCTGGGGTGCTACCCTTTCAAGTAGGCTCCATCTACAGAGCACTTCCTATAACTCCCTTCCTGCTTTTGTAATCTTGGCAGGACAGAGCTGCCACCATTGCTCTTTGCCAAGCACTGTCTCTGCTCAGCGCCTCCTGTGCCCTCTCTAATTTCCCTCTTCCTTATAAAATCCTGCTGCCTGTTGAGGCTTCTCTCCCTGTATTTACAGCTGTCTGATCAGCTGGTAATTTACTTTCAATCAGTGCCAGATTGCGTTTCTCAGGTTTGTATCTCTTTCATTTAGTGAGGAACTTATTGCCTTTTTCCTTTTCACCATTCGTTTTACATATTAGCTGCCATATTGTGCTGATTAACAGTCCCTTAAGTATGAAGGTATATCCTGCCAGTTCAAGGGCACATTTGTCCAAAGCTAGGTCAGACTTACATCACAGCAGGTTCAGATGCCTGGGAATGGAGTAGAGTCTTTCCTAACCAGTCTTATGGCTCATGCCTTAAATCTTTCAGTTATCAGTGTCAAATCTAGATTTCTAGAAGCTTTCTATTATTTAATTCCAGCCAGGAATCATTTTCCTTGCAGGCTGCCTGTCAGGACCATCCTGAATCCTTAGAGGTGGGGGAAGGATGGTGGAGCCGTGTCTAGGTGTTCTGTCCCTAAGACTTGAGCTATACCCGGTTATAGAGGCTGCCTGATAAAGTCTGAAAAACTGTAGGCCAATAGCAAGGAGATTATTCTTGTGGCTCGTGAAGCTGGCTGAGTCAAGCGGAAGAGAAACTGGGGCAGGTGAGGGCAGATAGTCAACTGAGTGAAGGACAGATGGGCTGAGGGTCAACTGAGTCCCATCCACCCAGACTTTCCCCTGAAGCGCACCTTGGGCTGCTTCACTGGACAGGGGATGTGTCCTTAAATGACTGACATTAGTAATCTGTTGGTCTTTCTGCTTTTCTGAGAAAGACTCGCTTAGTGGGACAGGATCAGGGCTGGAGCCCTTGACCCCTGCCCACCCTTAGCACTCCCTCCCTTTGTTTGACTCATCCCCAAGGGTATTCTAGGATTTCTCTAGAAGAGGGGCTTGCTGGTGACCATCTGCTTGAAGCAGGTAGGTAGGGTGATGGTTGATAGGAAACCTGTTACAAAGCTGCCCGGCATGGTGGGCAAACTTCTTATCCTTGTGAGAAAGGGTGGGAGAAAAGAGCAGCTCTGGAGGCAGACTGCCCAAGTTCAAGTCCCAGGAGCTCCACTTAGCTCTGTGATCCTGGACAAGGGTCATAACCTTTATGTGCCTCAGTTTCCCCCCATATGAATGAAGGATAATAATTTGGGAGATCTGTCACTGGACTAGGGCCTGGAGAGGGGAAGGACTGGCAAAGGTGTGAGGGAAGAGCAGGCCCCCACCTAGATCTGTTCAGGGAAGGGGCACCTGGGGACACCAGGCAGCACAGGAGCCCACTGGGGGCCCTGGATCCTGGCTGAGGTTAGCAGCAGATGTGGGTCTGTCAGTTCTCGAGTGTTGTGCTAAGGCCCTGGGGCCAGGAAGGAGACTAAACTATACAAAGTGAGTTAGGCCCTCCCTGCTTCTCATGCCTCAGGATTACCTCTATGGCTTCATGAAAGTCAGATCTGAGGCCCCATCTTGGAGTTACTGAGATGAACATATCTGGAGGTTAACCTTCAATCTGAAGATCTTTACTGGGATGACCACAGGCTCTGATGGGAGGAGCTAGAGTCAGCAGAACCAGGGGAAATGAGGTGGAGCTCACGTTGGAATCAGCCTGCAAACTCTCACATCTCTGGACTGATTCTGACTGTATTCATTTGCTAGGGCTGCTGTAACAAATTCGCACCAACTGGGTGACTTAACACAGTAGAAATTTGTTGTCTAACGGTTCTGGAGGCTAGAAGTCTACGATCAAGGTGTGGACAGGCTTGGTTCCTCCTGAGGCCTGGGAGGAAGACTCTGTCTCATGCCTCTTCCTTGATCCTGGTGCTTTGCTCCCAATCTTTGGTGTTCATGGGCTTGTGATATATCGCCCCATCTCTGCTTTCATGTTCACGTAGTGTTCTCTCTGTTGTGTGTCTGTCTCTGGGTCCAAACTTCTCCTCTTTATTGGAGTTAAAGATGCCATCATTATAGATTATGACCTCCTTTTTTTTTGGCCGCAGCATGCGGTGTGTGGGATCTTAGCTCCCCGACCAGCGGAACCCTTGCCCCCTGCATTGAGAGCATGGAGTCCCAACCACTGGACCTCCAGGGAAGTCCCATATGACCTCATTTTAACTTGATTTTCTCTATAAAGACCTTATTTCCAAAAAATATTACATTCTCAGGTACTGGGGCTTAGGGCTTCAGCACATCTTTTTTGGGGGAGAAAGAATTCAACCCATGATACTGACCAGGTGGGAACTGGATGGAGGATAGTAGAAGGTGAGTGGGAATCATCTGAGAGCCCAAAATTGCTCAGGAAGGACATCTTGGCTGCTTCTGACATGCTTTCAAAACTCAAAATAACACTTGAAAATTTTTGAAAAAGAGAAAGAAAAACTCACAGTTATATCAAGAGATCCAATCTTGAGAGATAAGTAACTTTCAAAAAAAATTCTGATAACACAAGTGGAGGTGATCCTGAAGAAAGGAATGATTGTGTCTGCAAAGAGAGCTCTTTGGTGAGTTCTTATCGTAAAGGGTCGTGGGCAGAGGAGCACATAATCGAGAACAGATATAACCCGCAAAAGAAACCTGAGAGTGAAATGCATCTTACAAAAATACTTAGGGTGTTAAAATGGACTTTGTTACACAGGTGTAGAGCAAGGAGAACAAATGAGGCAGAGGTGATGGATGGTAACTAAACTTACTGTGATCATTTCACTACATATATATATATCCAATTATTGTGTTGTGTACCTTAAACTTAATATAATGTTCTATGTCAAGTGTATCAATAAAACTGGAAAAGAAAAGAAAATGTTAATTGAGTAACTTAAAAAATGAGAAAGTGATTTTTGTTTTCAATAAATGAACTTTATCACAAAAAGTACCAAATGTAGAAGAGACACTGCATGGGGCAGAGGATATATGTCAGCAGATGATAATAGGCAGGTGTCTATTTTGTTCTGAATTCTTTAATAGAAAGAATACATCTGAAATTGTAAAGGCAGTTCAAAGATGGGCAAAAGGAAACATCCAAATATAGATGAGCTGACAGAAAGAAATCACATAGCTGTCTTAAATGAGTTCAAAAATTTACCCTAGACTAGGGGTTGGCAAATTTTTTTCTGTAAATGTGATATTTTAGGCTTCGTGGGCCGTGTGGTCTAGGTTGCAATTACTCAAGTCTGCTTTTGTAGTGTGAAAGCAGCCACCGATAATTTGGAAATGAATAGGTGTGGCTGTGTTCTAATGAGACTTTATTTATAAAAACAGGCAGCTAGCCAGAATTGGGCTGGGCTGTAGTTTGTAGATCCCTGCACTGAAGCAATGACAACCCCAGAAAATGAAAAGAATTATTGTAGGTCATCTCTGAGGAAGCTTAAGGAAAGAGGAATCATCCAGAATCTGGAGAAGGGCCGAAAACAAAAAGGGGAGATTATTTTTCTTTTTAATTGAAGTATAGTTGATTTATAATGTTGTGTTAATTTCCGCTGTACAGAAAAGCGATTCAGTGATATATATATATATATACACACACACACACATTTTTTAAAAAAATTTTAATTAATTAATTAATTTATTTTTGCTGTGTTGGGTCTTCATTTCTGTGCATGGGTTTTCTCTAGTTGGGGCAAGTGGGGGCCACTCCTCATCGCGGTGCACGGGCCTCTCACTATCGCGACCTCTCTTGTTGCGGAGCACAGGCTCCAGACGCACAGGCTCAGTAATTGTGGCTCACGGGGCTAGCTGCTCCGCGGCATGTGAGATCTTCCCAGACCAGAGCTCGAACCCATGTCCCCTGCATTGGCAGGCAGATTCTCAACCACTGCACCACCAGGGAAGCCCCACACTCTTTTTAATACTCTTTCCCATTATTGTTTATCACAGGATATTGAATATAGTTCCCTGTGCTGTACAGTAGGACTTTGTTGTTTGTCCATCCTGTATATAATAGTTTGCATCTGCTGACCCCAAACTCCCAGTCCATCCCTCCCCCACCCGCACTCCCCCTTGGCCACCACATGTCTGTTCTCTATTTCTGTGAGTCTTTTTCTGTTTCATAGGTAGCTTCATTTGTGTCATATTTTAGATTCCACATATATGTGATATCATATGGTATTTATGTTTCTCTTTCTGACTTACTTCACGTAGTATGATAATCTCTAGTCCCATCCATGTTGCTGCAAATGGCATTCTTTCTTTCTTTTTTTATGGCTGAGTAATATTCCATTGTATATATGTACCACATCTTCTTTATGCATTCCTCTGTTGATGGACATTTGGGTTATTTCCATGTCTTGGCTATTGTGAATACCACTGCTGTGAACACAGGGGTGCATGTATCTTTTTGAATTAGAGTTCTGTCTGGATATATGCCCAGGAGTGGGATTGCTGAATCATATGATAATTCTATTTTTAGGTTTTTTGAGGAACCCCCATACTGTTTTCCATAGTGGCTGCACCAACTTACATTCCCACACCAACAGTGTAGGAGGGTTAAGGGGAGATTTAAAACCTGCAATCCACTTAGCGTCACACTTACTTCTGACACATTTTCAGAACAAATTATTAGATAATCCTATTCAACAAATGTTATTTGAACACCTACTTTGCACTGTTCTAAGTTCTCAGGGATAAACACAACAGGCATGGTTTTTGCCCTCAAAGAATTTTTTTAGTCTCAAAAAGAGAGAAAGTGCTTTTGTAAGAAGTGATTGCCGGGGTATTGAATGTCCTGAAAGGGGAAGAGCAAAGGGCAAATGGTTTAAGTGAGGGGATCTAACTTGGTTTAGGGGGTCAGGGGAGGCCTCCCTGAGAAAATTGAAATTTAAAGTTTGAGGAATTAGCCAGGAAAAGGGGACAAAGTAAGAAAGCATTCTAAACATAAGAAGGAGCTTGTGCAAAAGCCCAGCTTTGGAAAGAGTCCTCAAGGCAGTGAAGGAAACCAAAAGGGGTACAAGTGGCCAGAGGACCGATGAGAGAGAATGGGCAGGACCAGCCAGAGTGGTGCACAAGAGCAGGTTCAGGGCTATGGATTTGGTCATTTCCCTGGTACGCTAGTCTAGCGACACTGGCAAATGTGGAAATGAAGTGATTCTGACAGAACTGTGCTTTTCTTCAGCTCATAGTGGCTCCCAAAATCATCACCCCCTTTCCAGATGCCCTTGAGCCAGCCTCTTAGCTGTTCTTCCCACTTCCGGTCTCAGTTCCCTCCAGTTCGCTCCCCATTAGATACATCTCTAAAATTCAAATCTGATTATATCACAGCCAGGCTTAAAAACCTTCAGTGGATTAACTACCATGGTCCCTGGGACTTTAGTGTAGATGGATTTTAATGACATTTAATTTACTCTTTTTAATGTCTTTGGGTGATAAATTCAATTTGTAGCTGGATGTAGAGTCTTTAATGGAATTCATGTAAGCTCCCCCTGTAGTTATGACATCTAGAACTTGTGGCCTACAAGGTCTCTGTGTCAGGGGAACGTAAGAATAAAAGAATCATACTGGCTTTTAAATGACTTGGCCCAGAAGTGACATCACCTTCATTCACAGTCCATTGGCCACAGGAAGTCACATGGCCCCAACCCAATTACAAAAGAGTCTGGGAAAAGCAGGGGAGTACATGGCATATTTGGTGAGAACTGTCTTTGCCACAGTGTGTTATTGAGTTTATATCTGTCATAAAACATGGATGGTTAGGTAACATGCCTGATAAGAGAATTAATATTCAAAAATATCTCAACTGGATAGAAGGATAAATCTAAACTAACAAAAAGATATTTAGGAGGATTCAATATATAATCTTATACCTAGGTGAAAGGTTAGACTTGATGACCACTAATATCCCCTTCTATGTCCAGATTCTATGACTGTCTCATTTATGTCACTGTTCACAGGATGGGCAATAACTAGAAAGTTTTAAATGGTTCTTTTCAATGGTAATGCTTATCTAAGAATGCCACCATTCAATAAGCCACATGTATGTATCGATGTTTCTGCTCCTTGATTTTGTCCCTGAACTACCTTCAGCAGAGCATGGGCGGCTCTTGGAGCAGTGGAGATGAACTAATGCTTCTTCATTTACCTTCTTTTGTCTGGTGTCCCATATGACCAAAGGGAGCCTGTGAAGTATACAGCCAGATATAGAGAGGAAGAGGGAAGCAGCATTCATCATGCAATGATGCAGTGCTGATGGCCCATGTGCTGATGGCTCTTTGGCCCTCTGAGTGAACCAAGATTCAATGCTGTTTGAGGGCTTGCAGGGAGGAGAATAGGGCCACAGTTGTGTTGACCCCCAAATAATTCAATTCCAGTGGAAAATAGCAGAAGACTAGGACCCTGGCCCACAGATATTCCTCCATGGTGATCTTATTTTTTTAAAAAAACCCATATCTGACCACATCACTCCACCAATACTCTCCAACTGTCCTTATAATAATATCCAAACTCTAGATCATGGCTTAAATGGTCTGATTCTTGCCCCTCACTCCAACTTCATCTCATATACTTGTTCTAATATTTATTTCTTGAGGGTAGAAACCTTTTCTTGTGCCCTGTTGCATCGACAATGTTGAGAACAGTACTTGGCATATACTTTAATAACTATCTGTTAAATAAATGAATCCAGATTTGACTTCCAAAGAACTTGACTGAATTCATGTAATGGAACCTCTCATCACTAAATTCTTAAGAATAATCCTGTTTTAGAAATTCCATCCCCATATCTGCATCATGCTTTGGAAATGAAAAGCATTAGTTTAATTAATGAGGGGATAGCTGAAGGAGTGAAGAATAATATTGAATATCATGTCCAGTTCAAACTCCTTGGGGGAATTTGGTTGGGAGGATGGAATTACCCAAGTTGGACTGTGCCCAGTGCACCAGGCTTAAGTTATTGGATAAGAGTACATTAGAAAGATGAATTTTGGCAGCCAACAATATATTCTCTTTATGTGGAAGTAAGTGACCTTGGATTTAGTTTCTTTTAAAGACTGGTTTTCTCTGGCAGGGGCAAGAGATGATACCTTGAAGGAGCCAGGATTCTGTAATGACAGCGGCAGTACCAGGAAACTTGGGGGTGGTTGTCCTGCGTCCATTTCTCAGCATCTATTAGAGTAGGAATGTGATGGTCCAAATCTGCTTCTTGTTTTGCCAGTATTTGGTCTCTTCATCTGGAGAATCACCCATGATTGTAGCTGACTGTATTCCAAGATTCGTGAGCCTTGGCACCTGAATCAGATACCTATGGATAAAAAGAAACCATTTATTTATTCCTTTCTTCTTTCTCTCTTCTTACTCCCCTGTTTAACTGTCCCAAATTGTCAGCAAATGAGTCAAGCGTTCAACGTTTTTTTTCACAGAGACTGAGTTTGGAAAAGCTGATACAGTCCATCATACTGTTTCTCAGCGAGTTTACCGTGACATTCTGGGATTTTGAAAAGACATCTTTTCTGTGTCAAGCCATCCTAGGGTAGTTTATACTCCTTTGTTCATTTTTGGCAAGACAGATGGAGGACAGGGCAGTAACACAGCAGGATGAAAGGGAGAGAGTGGCGGGATGAAGGGTGTAGACACGGACGTCGGCAGTGGAGGGTGCGGATGGGGCAGAGGGCAAAACAGCAGGGAGGGCTGAGCGACCTCCTTGTCTGAACTGCTCCATATTCCTGCATGTCCCTAAAACTGGAAAAGAACTTGAACAGTGGAGGCCTTCTCTGAGGTATTTATAGTCTTTGCTAATAAGGTCATAAATAATCACCTTTATCGTGAAACTAAATAGAGTATGTAATGCCAGTCATGGTGGGGTTTGGAGGAAAACACCCCAAAACACCTCCCCTACCAGCCTGGTCTGGTGCCTACAAGCTCTGCTCCCAACCTTTCTTTGCGCAAAAGCCCTGTTCCTCAAAGCCCCTGTGAAAATGCTGGCATTTTTCCTGGGAGGGGAGGGAGGTCAGCTGACTGGAATGGGGTCGTTTTATTTGGCTGTCAGCTAAGAATTCAAGAGATTGTAGCTAGAGAGTTTGGAATGGGGGCGGGGAGGTGGGGTGGCAGCTGCAATTGCTTTCACACTGGAGAGCTCTGGGGTGGCAAGAGCAACAATAAAAGACACCTGTTTGGGGCCAACAAGGTGAGTCAGAAGATTAGTGGCAACAGGTGTGAGCTACAAGAGGACCATTGCTTTGCTTCTCCCCTTCAGATCTCCCACAAGAATATCTCCTGTGGCCACTCTGATGGGACACGTGCAGGGAAGGGAACTCTGGGAAATGCAGTTCTGCCTCACCAGGTGGACACTTATCAAGCCAGCCTGCCAGGCCAGCTGCTTCCACATCCTGCAGACTTTCCATGACACCACATCGCCCCTCTCCAAATGGCCTTCTAAGTTATTTGTTCATTCTTCCTAGTTCAGCCTGGTTTAAGTATTGATACCACAGGCCTCGAGCAGGGTTAGTGCTGGGGGCAGCATGGAGGCGAAAGACTCGGAGGTTAGTGTCTTCTCGGGGAGATCCAAGCACAGATGAAACTCCAGCTGCAAAGGAAAAGGGTCTCATCCTTGGGGTGCATAGAGTAGGAGTCAGGCATTTTGTTTTTCATTACCCCTAGCCCTCCAATACCTCCTTCTCACATAGCCAGCCACCAGGTGCACTTATGCAGTTTCTGTCCTGCACAAAAATGTCCAGCCAAGCAGGAATATAGCCCTACTTCTCTCATTGGGCTCACAAGTGCTTCAGCCTTGAGGGATAAAAAATGTTTCCGATCCAGGGCCCTGAAGGAGGCACATTTTTACAGTTTGCACAAAGGCACTGGATGTGTAGCTGTGCCCCTTGAGTCACCTGCCTGTAGCTGTCTCACATTTTTTTTTTTTTTTCTTTTCATTTGGGAAAGCCGAGCCAGTGTGGTGCGCCTGGACTTCACAGATCGCCCTCATCCAATGAGCTCAGCTCCTGGCCTTCCTGTCTGGAGCCTGAGTGCACCTCCAGGTGAGGAAGGTAAGAGCTGAGAGGAGGAAAGTTCTCCCAAAGCATCGGTACAATGATACCTTCATTATGATTTTGAAGAGTTTCTCCTTTTCTTTTTGAGGATCAGCAGCGCATTTCAATCAGAAACTGAGCTTGATAGAGGAGGATTTGGGGTGTGTGTGTGTGTGTGTGTTGTAGGAAGTGAGGCGATAGAAGCGCATTTTCAAAGAACCAACTTCCCGTCAAGATGAGAGGCAGACTGTTGACTGATTTTAGCTACATACAGTCTGTGAGCTCATAGAATAGGAATGTGCCTTATCAGGATAGCTTAGTACCTGATAGCTTAGTATCTACTGAGGATGCTTCTTTCTTTCCTGCTGCCTGTCATGGCTCAGACCCACCTGCTTTAGCACTTCCAGCCTTTTGCTCTGATGTCCCTCTGAGCTTTTGCTTTGGCCCTTATAGCCTGGCACACTCCTGGTGGTGCTATTATGGGATGGCTAACTGGAGCTGGTTTTGGACAAGTCTTCATATTTCCTTTTAAGCATCAAATGAAATACTGAAAGTATGTAATGCTTGTGATTAAAATTGTAGTGGAAAGTACAACTGGCCCACAGCAGATTCTGCTCTAAGAATCTAAACGAGATAAAGTAGTTGGCTAAAGAGCAGACGTACATTGTTTTCGAGGCTTTCTGATGTAGACACAATGAATCATCATTACGTGGTGGGCACTTTGTGCTATTTAGGGGTCCAGGTCTGGAGCCATTCACATACCCGCATCTGTAGACCCAACCCCAAGTAAAACTATGCCATTTAGGAAGTCTGTTCTTCTGTTCCTGGATCCTTACTAATTCTTTTATCTGCATCCCTTTCTATCCTCTCTGGAACTTCCTAATTCTTTACTCGTTTTTGCAACGTGGAAAAATACAAATAATCATAGTTAGTTAATGTGTATTACATACTTGGCATGTACAAGGCATTGTTCTGAGCACTTTACATAAATTGAATGCTATTATCCAATAAATATTTATATAGGACTTATTATATATTAGAAGATGTTCCAGGTGCTGGGGATATGGAATAAAGCAGACAAAAATCCCTTCTGGGGCTTCCCTGGTGGCGCAGTGGTTGAGAGTCCACCTGCCGATGCAGGGGACACAGGTTCATGCCCCGGTCCGGGAAGATCCCACATGCCGCGGAGCGGCTGGGCCCGTGAGCCATGGCCGCTGAGCCTGCGCATCCGGAGTGTGTGCTCTGCAACGGGAGAGGCCACAGCAGTGAGAGGCCCGTGTACCGCAAAAGAAAAAAAAAAAAAAAAAAAAAATCCCTTCTGTATGGAATTTACATTCCAAAGGGAGATAAAGAGAATTTAAAGAGGAAACTATATGATAAAGGTGATGATAAATGCATTGTAGAAAAATAAAATGAGGAAGCGTACTAGGAAGTGCCGGTGAGCGTTGGGGAGCAGACAGTGTGGCTATTTTAAGTAGGGCGGATGGCAACACTGAAAGCTGATCTGCGTGACAGCTCTGTAAGACAGATAATACTGCTATCCTCATTTCACAGATGACACTGAGGCTTAGAATATAAAAACTTTTTCTCAAGAGTAGATCTACCCGCTCTTCTTCCGCCAGAGTCTATCTCTCCCAGAAGCATTTGCTATAACTTCCTTCCTAGCTGTAGAATGCAAAGCAATTGTACACAGTTGAGGAATTATATCAGCAGCGGCTATGCCAAAAGCGTGAGAAAGAGGAGATGTTCCGTTTCTTGTGGCTCCTACAATCACGATGGTTTAGCTGACTTGCTTACCTTGTCTCCCTCTTGAGATAGAACAGACCTCTCTGCGTGATGCTCGGGTTCTACGGCCATAGAACTAAGACTTCAAAAACAAAAAAATCTCAGCCAATTTTAAAAAATAGACTTTATTATTTAGAGCAGTTTTAGGTTTGCAGCAAAATTGAGCGGAAAGTACGGAGAGTTCCCACACCCTGCCCCCATTCCCACCCTGCCAGCCTCCCCCACTATTGACATCTGCCTAGTCTTTTATTTACAAGGGTAACTTCTTCCCTGTCCTGTTCCTTTCTCATGTATTGAATCTTGGCTGCAGGTTCAAATACTATCACTCACTGGGTGCCGAGGCCCCAACTCACACCTGGGCTGCCCCATCCAACAGGGGCCAGCTGTTCTCTCTCTTCGCAAGGAGGACGCAGTGCAGGCAGAGGAGGTCAGAA
Source organism: Delphinus delphis (assembly GCF_949987515.2). Classification (NCBI taxonomy): domain Eukaryota; kingdom Metazoa; phylum Chordata; class Mammalia; order Artiodactyla; family Delphinidae; genus Delphinus; species Delphinus delphis. The sequence goes on along the minus strand of NC_082683.1, from coordinate 78,376,430 downwards.
GGACATGCAGGAAACGCGGACGGACAGATGGCTGCGTTCCTGAGTGCTTGCAGGGCCGCGAGCTGCTGCAGGTCTGAGGCCATCCCCGCCTCATAGCCCTGTCAGTTCCACCAACCTTCTCCTCCCGGCCAAGGTTGTGCAATTTTCTAGGAATTTCTCAGCCCTGGGTTTCCCCTTTTGCTTTTCAGTTTCTCATTGTGAGTCAGCTCATCTTGCCCTCCAGACTTGCCTAAAAACTCCATATTGGATGTTGAGCGGTGAATAAATTCCTGTCTGCTGCCACGTGCTGAGCCACCAGGGACTCCTCACTGACTCCTGGCTGCCTTTTGGGCTGGGGGGCTTGCCCTAGGGCTGAGAGGAAGCAGCGGGCAGCCGGATAACCGCACCTTCAGGCAGAGGCACTTCTGAGAAGCCGTCCTCCATCCTCCGGGTGAAAATGTGTCATCAGCCAGGCAGGTGGGAGAGTTGCGTGGGCTGGCGTCGGGGGTGACATCATGCCCGATCTTTCCTGCCAGATTGGAGGGGAGGTCATGCGTAAGCTTGACTTTTGAGGGAAAAGGAGGTGGAGTCACTGATGAGTTTCTGTACTTGAGAGTCAAGGGATGAGGTCGCATCTGGGTTTGTCTTCTTTGGAAGAGTGAGGTCATGCTGCTGTTTCCCCTATTTTGGGTCCTGGAGTGAGGAGACAGGGTACACTGTGCTAGGATTTGCCTTCTTTAAGAGGCTGGGGAGGTTAGGAAGCTGCAGTGCCTTCACAGGGAAGAGCTTGCTTCTCTCTGGGAAGGTGCCTGAGGAAGCAGCCCTCTGGGGCAGCACAGTGTTGGAGAGCTCTGCTGTTCTGCTCGGGAACACCCAAGGCCACACTATGATTTTCATAGGCCCCTTCCTCCATGAAAAAGAAATTAAGAATTTTCTTTTATGAGTGTGTTGGTGTAGAGATGAATAGAATCCAGACTGGAATCATTATCACATATGCCTTATATTCATTTTCTTCTGATTTTAAAAGAAAATGAAAACATTCTCGTGGGTCTCTAAAAGGTTTCATGGGCCTTAGGCTCTCTCTGCCTAATGGATAAATTAGCCCTGAGGTTAGGGGTCTCCTCTTCTTCAGAAAGGAATCTGGGGCTGGAGCAAAACACACAGGGCACCGTCAGCTCCCCACCCTCACTTTGCCTGACTGAGATGCTCTGCCGGGACCTGGGCTATGAGACCGCACAGAACGCAGCCTGTCTTCTTGTGCAGACAGGGACTGAGCAGAAGCAGAGTGGTCCACCAGGCAACAGGCTTGCTTAAGAGGACTGATGTCCAGAGAACTGCCCTTACGCTAAGTACATAATTCATCCAAGAGCAGATACTAGTCATCTCCTCAGGCAAAGGCAGAGATCCACGGGGGCAGGATTTGGAAATTCATGTCAGGTGATCAGTGTTGAGGAAGCCATGTAAGGTAAGAATGATCACATACTGTATTCACATTCATTCATTCAACAAATATTTATTGAACATTAGCTATGTGCTAAGCACCAGGCCTTGGGGGTTACAAGTTCTGACATTCGTGGAACTTCCATAAATATTATACCCTGTCCATTCTCCAAGGCATCTATTTATAGCCACAGATAAGTTGGGAAAAAGGGGAGGGAGAAAACCATTAAGTTGTGAGAAGCCACGTCACCTATGACCTGCCAGCAGCCTGATGTGTGTTGTCACTTGATCCTCCTCACCACCCCATGAAGCACAGATGTAAAGGTACGTGCATGCCTCTGGTTGAGGTACGTGCAGCGTCACTATGGGTGCCACACCTGAAGTGTGATTGCCTGCCCCAGACACACTCAGCAACTGGGCACGGCAGCCAGTAGAACATGGAATGAGAGGTCTGCTGGGCAGGAAAGTTCTGCAAATGGAAATCAAGTTTCAAGGAGCAAACCTAGCTGGGGTCAAAATCCTGGGATGTACAGAACAGGAATCTCAGATCAGCCAGTCTCCTTCAGGCGGGCACCAACGATCTGGGCACACGCAGTTCCGGAAGCAGGGAGTCAGAAACCACGGCCCTGGAGGCCTGGACCCAAGCGAGGTGAACACCAGTCCTACAGAGGGAGCTGTCTGCTCCTGATTTGTTTTTGCCATGTGCTGGTGTGTGTGTGTGTGTGTGTGTGTGTGTGTGTGTGTGTGTGAACATCAACTGGGGCACAGGGAACTGGATTCCAGGTACTCACAGGAGCCAGGAATCTAGCCGTTTCTGGATGAACCCTGTTGCCTCCTGAGGTAGGGTTAGATTATTGTGTTGACCTCTCAAAAATGTGAAATTGCTCGTTCGTTTTACACTGCCATAGCATCTACTGATTGAAATGATCGAAAATGTACTTAAAAATAATACAAACAGGTATTTTCCTTCACAGTCTTCTTATACTGTCCTTGTTTTTCTCTTATATACTGAGACTCACGTATAACCCAGTCCTGCCCCACCTAGGCTTGGTCACATAATAGTAACTCAACAGAATAATATGCTGAGACCCATCATCTGTCCATTAACTAACCTCTATTTCTGCTTCTAAGCCCAAACCCCATTACCCACCCAAGTCACTTTAGAAATAGATTATTTTTTCTTCTTTCCCCTCTAAGTATCTGACCAAACCAAGAGCATGTGAGTCTTTGGATGAGATCCAGTCTTCCCAATCTGTATGGTCTTCCCTCCCTCCCTCTCTCCCTCCCTTCATTCCTCCTTCCTTCCTTCCTCCCTCCCTCCCTCCCTTCCCCCCTTCCTTCCTTCCTTCCCTCCTTTCCTCCCTTCCTTCTGAGTAGTAAGTAGAGTACATAGAACATAATTTAATCTGTTTTAGTTGATAACGAAAATCCTTCTGGAAATTCAGATTCACCATTAGGAATTATTTTCATTGGATAGAATGGTGAATATTCATGTATGAAGCCTATAGACTAGTCTGAATTGATAAATCCTTGAGAAATGTCCTGAAAGTTGGTGATGAGCAATCCTCAATTTAGAGTCACTTTTTTTGTGATTTCCCATTTCCTCCTAAAAATCAAAGGCAGAAGAATTTCTGATTAACTGAAGTTTCTGGTTATTTGGTCTCTGGTTAAAGCTTTCTTTGCCACTTTCTTCTCGTCTTTTCCTGATACATCTGGGTTAAAATATTAGGAAGACCCTAACAAAGGAAAAGCCCTGCTCTTTATAAACCATCCACATATTTGTCTGCAAGATCATCTTCATGTTCATAATTATCTCTAGTTGAAAACATTTTATCTTGATTAATTAAAGCACTTCTGCTGCTACCAACAGCAGGGAAGAGTCTCTGGAAAGGACTACAAAGTCACTTGGCCTCTCTAAAACCTCTACTGTCCACAAGTCTAGACAAGCACGTGTCTACCACCACTTTACTATTTTATCTAGCATAGCAGAATTGTGGCAATTACATACTTTCAATTGCTTCTGTCACACTTGAACTCTACCCACATAATTAACAACCTCAACTTTTAAAAAATGCTTTTCTGTTTTAAATTCCATATATTTTCATTGTAGAAAATTATAAAATACAGAGAAACATAACGAAAAGTACAAAGATCGCCCTTAATCATACTACTAAGTGATAAACATCAACATTTTGGTGAATACCCCTCAAGTATTTTTTTTATTGACACAATTTTTTATATTCAACTTAAATCTTACATTTTTAATAGGGATTTGTTGTTTTTCCACTAAAAAATATATTTTTTATATTATATATTTATATATATATATAATATATATAATATATATAAATATATATATATAAATATATAAAATATATAAAAATATATAAAATATATAAAATATATATAAAAATATATAAAATATATAAAAAATATATTTTTATATATTAACAGATATTTGTTCCATGCAGGTAAGTATTCATATACAACGTGACGTTTAATGGCTACGTAGTGTCCAGTTGTGTAGATGTATCATGATTTAGTTAATAAATCTATTGGGAACCACAATTAGGTTGTTGTCATTTTTTTTTTTCACTGTTGTATGTAATAGAGACATAGACAGCCTTGTACGTAGATCTTTGCAAGAAATCCCAATTACTTCCTTATGGCAAATTCCCAGAAATGGAAGAGTTGGCTGACAGGGCTTAAACATTTTCAAGTCTTTTGCTAAAATACTGCCAACCTTGTCTCCAGAAAGAATGTACCAATACTAGTGAGGCTGAACACTGTTTTACATGTTTAATTGGCCATTTGTATGCGAGCCTTAGGGAATGGTTCATTAATGCCTTCTACTCAATTTCCTAATGTGATGGCTATCTTTTACTTATTGGTTTGTAGGTGAGCTAATTGTTATGTAGTTTCCACTGTCAGATCATTTCCAAAAATAAATTTTATGGCAATGTTTGTTTTATACACTTCTTTTTTGTCACCTTCTCTAAGAAGGTTATGGAAAGTGAATGCATGTTAAAAACCCGCCAGATTACTTTGCTTCCAAATTTGCAAGTAATGTTTCTCCTAAGTCTACGCATATAATTATTCTGTTTTGAAATTTTGCAGTGACTCCTTCTCACCTTCAGGATGAAAATGAAACTCACCAGAAAAAAGCAACATACCTGATCTAGCAGCAGATTTCTTCTGGAGCTGTGCTGTTCAATACACACTAGATCTGATGTTAAGCATTCTCATCACACACAAAAAAGAATAACAGAGTGCAGGAGGAAACTGTTAGAGATGATTGATATGTCTGTGGCATAGACTGTGGTGATGAGTTCACAGCTATACACTTATCTCCAAACTTATCAAGCTGTATACATCAATTATGCACAGCTTTTTGTATGTCAATCACACCTTAATAAAGTGGTTCAAAAACACAGTAGCCACTAGCCACATGTGGCTACTTAAATTTTAAAAATGAAAGAAAATTAAAATTTCTGTTCCTCACCTGCTCGACAGCCACACATAGTGAGTGGCTAACTTTTTGAATAGCGCCGATATAAAACTTTTCCATCACCACAAATGGTTCTGGACACAACTGATCAACAGTTTTAGCTTTTTCCAGTTCCTGTATCTGCTCTCTTCTATACCTCCTAGCCTCTACGTAGAATGCCCTTCTCCTTTTCTTTGGCTGATTCCCACATACCCTGCAGACCAACTTTCACCTACTCTGGAGAAGTGTCTCCTAACCACTTGTGTCTCCAGCCTGGATTGCATGCCCTTCTGTGGCCCATTGGAGCCCTGGGCATAGAATGCCCACTACAGTCAACTGCAGATGTCGGTTCACTGGTCCTTGTCCTCTACCAGCTCGCCGAAGGAAGAGTATGTCTTCAACTTCTGATTCCCCAGGACCCAGCTTTGTTTCTGAAAAATGGACAAAGCTTAGTGTATGTTGAATAAATGGTCTGCCCATCATTTGCCCCCATCCTGTACAAATGCAGTGGTTTATTCTTAAAAATTCTCAAGAACTAAAATGTATACCAAAAGAAGTAGTTAAGGAACAATGTATTTATTTTAGGAATACAGTTATTAACTGTAATAAAGTAATGAAATCCATGGGCATGCTTTATGAACCGCTTCATAAAAGATAGTTACAATACCAATACTATAACCTTTCTCCTGATAGAGATATAGACATATTACCTTTATACTTCAACAAATATACATCATTGGAATAATTACAAACCATTTCCTCTTAATAATTCTCATAAAAAATAAAAGCTTTTCTGTTATCCTTAGTCTTCCCGAATCTCTCTGGGTTCTTCATCTCCTGTTCCTTCTAAAGTGACAGAATATTGCTTGAGAATGTGCATTTGTGAGCACCAGGTCCAGTGTACTTTTTAATCTTTTAATTTAAAAAATCACAATTCATATATATTTCTTAGAGAAAAAAATAAAATACTGATACAGGTAAAAACTAAAGGATAACTCACTCATAATCCCATCACCAGATGACAACCTCTGCTTGCATCTGACATATAATTTCCTTTGATTTTTCTCTATGAACAGATTTTTTTTTGTTTCTTGCAAAAGTGAGATCATACTGACCTTAGATTTTAATTTTTTCAATTAACACATCATAAATAAGTTTATTTATCAAGAAATATGTCTGTAACATTATTTTAAATGTCTATCTAGTGTTTAAAATAACACTGTCCGCTTTTGGGAAGCTTAGATCGTTTCCAATCTTTTTTTTTTTCTTCTTGTTAATAGTGCTGTGACGGCTCTCCTTCTGACTAAATGCTTTCCAGGGATCTATAGATCTGAATGTGTTCTCCTCCAAGGCAGAAACGAGGAAGGACCTTCTTTTGGGGCTGTAGAGAGAAGAGGTGATTACAAACCTGCCCAGGCCAACCCAGAAACAAACCAACCAAATTAATGGGTCAGTGGACCACTGTTGGTGGATTCCCTAGAAAACCGTCTGAGGTAAAGCTTACCTGCTAATGCTTCTCTGGGAGGTGCAATGGCAAGGTCGTGAAAATGAGGGAAAAAGAAAAGCAAGGCAGGGAAGGAGGAAAGCAAGTACTTGCTAACGAGTTGGTCACAGCTTCATGGTAAAGCACAGCTGGCTTCTTGGTGACATGGGACAGCTCTGGCAGGGCATAACAAACAACCGAGCCTCGGAATGGTCCATAGCAGGGAGGATCCCTGGGTCTCCTTTCTCTCTTTGGTTCAAGTAAACCCCGCCGGCATGAACTGCCCCTCACTTCCAGGTTGTGTCACCTGGTCAGCTCTGGACAGCGGTCACTATGGCGCGGTGTTTCCTCTAGGTCTGAAAGTGGTTGGAAGAGCAAGGGACTCCCTGGGTGTAGTCAGGGTGAGCATGGGTTACAGAGATGCTTCCACCATGGCAGGCTCACGGGGTCCTGGCAGAACCTGAGCCTCACCCTGAGAGAGGCAGGAAGTGCAAATAAACTAAGAAGTGGTACCAGCAAAGGAGGCGGATAACCTCTGGCTTTTCAACCTGTAGCTTTCCCAGTAGGCCTATGGTTTTGAGAAAAAAAGGGATTCTGCAGAGAGCTAGCCACGTGAAACACCAAGTCCCATTCCCCCCAGGAGGTAGGACAGGAATGCAGCATTGTGAAGAATGGGGAAAGGAAATTCAATTCTGTGGGCAGGAAAGCTCCACCTTTCCTCTGGGGACAGAAAAAGAGCAAGAGGTCAGACGGGGACACTCGGCTGAGTCCAACCACGTCCTCCTCTGCATCTTCTGGTCTGGACCATCCAGCCCACGTGACTCAAGCCAGCAGCCGGGCTCAGCCAGGAGCCGGCTTCGGAGAGGGTGGGCAGATGCAAACTGTACACCTTGTTGTGCCCTGAGACCCACAGCACCTCCAAATGAGCAACCCCAAACCACAAGGGGCAGAGGCAGAGGGGGGAGGTTTTGACTCGAGAATGACACTAAGAGTTCAGTTTGAGTGGTTTCCTTTATGACTTTCTAGACTCTAAACAAGGCAAGTTTCCCACAATCAGCTGGTCTATTAAAAAATGGCAGCAAAGGAAGAAACTAGGGTGTGAAAGAAGAGGAAGAGGCAGGGACAAAGGAGAATGAGTCTGGGTGGTTTCCCTGAGGTCTCCCACGCCAAGGACAAGTTAAAGCAACACATTACTGTTTATGAGTCTCATTATGCAAGGCCAAGTTTGCTCTGGGCATTGTCAGTCTGCCCACACTTGGCTTCTCCTTGCAGCCTTTGGTTTTCTTCAAGACCAACCAGATGGTAGTTTTTTCTTTTTACAAGGATTTGAAAACAGAGAGGAAGGTCTCAGACAGCCTCTGTAAGATTATCCAGGCTTGGAAAGTAACTGAGGATAGGCTTAAATTCCTTCCTGTTTCCCACTGCCTGAAGGATAAACCAAAGAGCTCTCTGGTGTTGGTGGCATATCCAAGGCACCCTCAAGCTGATCTATCCATCCTCACTTCCCACGCATTTCAATGGCTCTTGATCCTTCCCTGCCCCTAAGACCTCCAATGACAACATGGGCCTCTCAGGCCTCTGTGCCCACTCAAAAAATCTCTTTCCCCACAGTGCTCTCAATTCTTCCTGGGCGTCACCTGCATCAGGACTCGGCTCAGGTTCACCTCCTGAAACCCTTCCTGTCATCAGGTGAATCTGACTGCATCCTCCCTGTGCGCATGTGTAGTGTGAATGGACATCTAGGTGAGCTCTTGGAACACACTGTAGCTATTGAAGACACGGCTGTCATTTCCTACTACATTATGAACAATTTAAACACAGGGATCATATTCATTTTTGAACTTTCAGCATCTAGAACAGTGTCTGGCACCTGGAATGTGCTCAGAAAATGCTGGTTGGTGGAGAAAGCGCCTGTGTTTCCAGCGTAGTACAGTTGGTCCTGTGGATACAGAGGGCTGACTGTTCTACACTATTTTATATAAGGGACTTGAGCATCCACGGATTTTGGTATCTGCACAGGAGTCCTGGAGCTGTGAAAGGAAAATCAAAATGGCACCAGTGTTGCTAAGAGAGCTCTCTAAGTGGAGCTGGAAGGCCACTGAGGAAGTGTGACTTGTACACATCTCGCCCACATAGAATCTGAACTTTTGACCACTTATTGTCTTAAATGCAGGCACCCAGAACAACTGCCAGAAACTCAAGATGCTTACCCGACCCTTACCTTAAAACAACTGGTGACAGCCTATCCCTTAAGGACAAATATTTCTTTTCTTTTGTCAGAGTACAGCCTCATGGCTTTTGCCTTTATAAGCCCCTGACTCTTTCTTTTCCCTGGAACACTCTTTTGGCTTTACCTGAATCTGTCTCCCAAAATGCAATTTTTCAGACCCCAAATCAACATTTTTCCTATTTGTAGCCTTCTGGGCTTTTTTGGTCCACAGAACCAGTCCCCTACAGATATCTAGGGACGACTTAACTGCATTTACATGTCTGCTACACCACTCATCATGCTGCCCAGTGGTAACTGCTTACCTGTGGCTCTCCTGGGATGTTTCAGCTCCTTGAGGGCAAAGACAATGCCTTTGAGACGATGCCTAGCACATTCTAGGTGCTAAATAAGTGTTGACTTTAGGAAAATGTGCAGTATTGTAGGCTACTTTTTACATTATCCAGAGCTCAGTACATAGTCATAATAACACAAGCAAATCTCTTGAGTGCAAGCATTGAGCTAAGCACGTCTTACACATTACACAACTAATCATCACAACAGCCTTTAAGATGGGTACCCCTCCCCCATCACCCTCCATTGTATGTTGAAGAGACTATGACTCAAGGAACTAAGTGATTTGCTCTAATATACACATCCGGACAGTGGCAGAGATGAGATGTAAACTCTGGTCTGAATTCAGATGCTATGAGGCAGCCAGCATTTGGGCTCTAGCCCTTCCTCCCCATATCTCCAGTTACCTTTCAGCATCTGAACTTCCAAGAAAAGGGAACAAGCCTTCCTTCCCAAACTCTACCCACTTCTCCTCACAGCCCCCACTAACTGCTCTCCATATAGCTAACCAGATACTTGGTTGATTGCATTATTACTACATTGTCATTCCGTTTTACTTTCTGGCTATCAAACTTTAGGTTGTATCATAGAGACGTTGAAAATAGCTATGACTTGTGGCTGAGGGTGCAAGAATGGAATACTATGCAGCCATAAAAAGGAATGAAATAATGCCATTTGCAGCAACATGGTTGGACCTAGAGATTATCACACGAAGTGAAGTAAGTCAGCCAGAGAAAGACAAATACCATATGATATCACTTATATGTGGAATCTAAAATATGACACAAATGAACATATTTACGAAACAGAAACAGGCTCGCAGATATAGAGAACAGACTTGTGGTTGCCAAGGGGGAGGGGGAGTTGGGGAGGGATGAATTGGGAGTTTGGGATGAGCAGATGCAAATTACTATATACAGAATGGATAAACAACAGGGTCCTACCGTACAGCACAGGGAACTATATTCAATATCTTGTGATAAACCATCCTGTGATGAAAGAACATGAAAAAGAATGTATATATATGCATAACTGAATCACTTTGCTGTATAGCAGAAATTAACAAAACATTATAAATCAGCTATACTTCAATAAAATAAAGAAAAAGAAGAAATTTACAACTAGTAAGGACAGACTTGGTACCAGCATTAGGATATATAACATCTTAGTACTTCCTGAGAAGGGCCAAAATACGGATAACTTTAACATACACAGAGGCCAGAGAGTTTACATTAACTTTCCCAAAGTCATACATCAGGTAAATGGTGAGTGAGGATTTGAATTCACGTTGGATTCCAGGGCCTGTATTGGAAATGCAGGTCAGGCCTAGATTGTGGTAGATCTTGAAGTCTAAGACTGTATTAAGAAGACAGCGAGAAGGTTTTTGAACAGAGGAGCAATAAGATCAGAGCTACACTTTGGAAAACTAGTCTAGTAATGGAGAAGAGAAAGTGAGGGTGGAGGGACCAGAGGTCTGTGGGGAGACCGTTTAGGAGGCTGTTGCCACGACTAGTTATGCTTAGATGAGCTTTGCTCTCAGACACATTAAGGTGTGTCTTGAGATGACAGGACAAGTGGAAATGCCCAGAAGCTAGCTGGAGGTGAGAGGCAGAAGAGAAGTGGTAATCAGAGGCAGAGATCTGGGAGTGGCTACAGAAAGGCTGCAGACAAAGCCCTGAAAGTGAATGAGGTCACTCGTGGCTGGGCTAAGAAGGAAGGGGGCCAGAGGAGTGAGGATTAAGCTTGGAGACTTGGCATTTTCAGAAGGAAGGAGAAAGGCAGGACATTTTGAAGACAGGAGGAATAGTCAGAGAGGTGCAGCTCAGAGCAACGACTTGTAACAAACTGGCTGATAAGACAACTTAACAACAGACATGAGAACTCCTCTTATGGGATGGAAGTGTGTTGAGAAAAACTGTGATAAGCTGCCAGGGTGACAGGGGTGAGAGCGAGGATGTAGATAGCGGGAGAACGTTAAACTACCCGGTGCTGGAAGTGAGGAACTTGAGATTAGGGCTGTGGTGGAGCAAAGACCAGAGGGCTGGGGAGAGGGAACGATGGGTGTGGGGAGGGGGGAGGGGGAGGGGTGATAAGGGAGGTAGAGGGGATGGCCAAATCTCTTCGTAGACTGGCTGAAGGGCTGTTACAAAATTAGGGCCCTAAAGTGGCTTTCATGAATGCTCTGCATCTCTCCAAACCTTCGTTAAAATCTGAAATGCACCAAAGCCTGGTGTGTGCACTGGGGGAAATAAAGGAAAGTGCAGATTGTCTTTCAGGTGTAGAACAGGGATCAAACAGGGGGAACAGTGAGTATGAGTGGAAGACATTCTATAGAAACAGAGGTTCAGAGCCAGTGGCCTGAATCCATAACCATACCAGAAATTTGTGAACTTTGGGGAGGACACTGGACTTCCAAAGGGCATGGAATGGGGGAATAGCCAATTTCATCTAAATCTTGAGACATTCAGACTCCAGCTGACACCTGTGGTACAACCTTATGGTGGAAGACATGCCCTTCAATAGTTATTCCTTCTGAATGAACTAAATATGCTGGTGGATTTTAGAGAGTGAACATGAGCAAGGAGAGCCCTCAGGGAACTGGTTTGGAGATTAAGTAGGATGCAGGGAGAACACAGATCTTAAGGCAGCATTACATAGACAGCTCACATCAGCTGTAGCAGGCAGGCTGCCCAGCTGTGAGTCATTAGTTTAAATTGTCTGCTGGAGAACATCTCTGGGACTTTTCTGGTCCATTTGCTCATGAGTAATTGTTTCCTAGAAAACTTTTCCAGCCCCCAAATGTTCTTCCTGAGCTAGAAGGATAGGACCTAACAGATAAGGCTGCTGCAAGCAAGGGGTCAGAGGCTTCAGAGATCTGTTCTTGCTGCCTGTCCTGCAGTCACTGTGAGGGTTTGTCAGGAAGGGAGCTAGGGAAGGAGACAGCTTCTGTGCCTGGAAAAAACGGAAGCTGAGGAACTTGGCTAAGGGACCACGCAGGGCTCTGCACTTTTCCCCACAGACACTGATAAGACTTTTCCTCTTATTAATCTGTGTAAGTAACAGACCCAGGGTGTATGCATGTTTGTGTCCACATGCATCCCTGAGCAACTGAGGAAATTTTGGCTAACACTGGGAGAAACATATGATAATCAAATAAAATTTCTGAAAGCACCTTACTTATACCCTGTCAAAAAGTTGACGATTTTAAAGATGTGATTCAATAAAATGATATGATGGCTTTCTTCCAGTTATTTCATAATAGTTATTCTACCAGGCTCTCCCAGCTTGCCCAAAGAAATTAGGAACAAAAGGAGTGAAGAAAAGACTAGCTTTCTCAATTCTCTGGTTTTTTACAGTAATCACCAGATATGCTGAAAGATTGTATGAAGTTTGTGAGTGTACTTGGCCTTTATGGATTTTGTGTTTCTTAGCTACAATTGCTCGTGAACATCAGTTATGGAGAGGTGCTGCCCAGTGGTTGAAGAGGATGGTGTATATAGTGTGACAGATGATATTTTTCACAGGTGCCTCAACACTATCTCCGGCTCCACATATGCTTCTTACAATGTGACACGGACACTCCTCCCATTGAAAGGTGGGGGTCCGTGTCCCCTCTCCTCTGCCCTTGAACTGGACAAGATTTATGGCTATTTCAACCAATGGCAGAAGTGATATCATAAAGTGTGAGGCAGTGTACTTTCTGGCTGTTGGAATAGTCGCCTCGGAACCCTAAGCTATCATCTAAGATCTCTGACTACCCTGAAGCTGACATCCTGTGAGGAAGCCCAGGCCATATGGAGAGGCCCATCTGAGGTTCCAGCCAACAGCGAGAATCAAATGCCAGACATGGGAGTGAAGATGTCTCCAGAAGATTCTAGCTTCCAGTCACCGAGTCTTCCCAACTGAGGTCCCAGACATCATGGAGCAGAGATAAGCTGCCTTTGCTGTGCCCTTTCCGAATTCCCTATCCACAGAATCTGGGAGTGTAATAAAATAATTGTTTCACCCTATTAAGTTTTGGGGTGGTTTGTTACAAGGCAATAGTAATTGGTACAGATATGAAACCAGGAGCCCTATGTGGTCCCCAAGTCCTCCTGAGATAGAGATCTGGGAGTGGCTACTTTGTGGAAGAGTTAGAGCTTCTTGGAATACTATTTGAAAACCTCTGGACTAACCAAGGGCTCCAAATTCTGTGTTTCTAAGAAACCTGGAATTTAATAGCTTTATCAAGAAAGAGAATTGTCTCGTTCAGTGTTATGAACTGAATTGTGTCCCCCCAAAAGATGAAGTCCTAACCCCCGGTACCTGTGAATGTGAACTTATTTGGAAATAAGGTATTTGCAGACTATCGACTTAAGATGGCAGCATCAGGGTGAGCTCTGATCCAATATTCTGTATCCTTATAAAAAGGAGAAGTTTGGACACAGAGACAACACACACAGAGATAACGCCATATGAAGATGAAGGTAGAGATTGGGTGCTGCATCTATCAGCCAACGATTACCAAAGATTGCCAACAAACCATAGACTTATGGAACAGATTCTCCCTCACAGCCCTCAGAAGGAACCAACCCTGCTTTCACTTTGATCTAGAACTGTGAGACAATAATTTTGTTTGTTTAAGCCACCCAGTATGTGGTAGTTTGTCACGGCAGCTCTGGGAAAATAATACATTCGAGAACCAGTTTGAACAGGAGTGATAGCCCTTTATAGCTCCAAGGTCCTCAGCTAATACAAGTTAGGCCTCTTGATTCATTCAGCAATATCTTTTCAAGGTCCATCTCATAGAAGTCACAATGGGAAGCACTTTAGAAAAATACAAAGATAAATTAAGTCTTGGTTTCCACAATCATTGGAACACCAACTCTGGAAGGAGAAATATGATAAGTCCTAAAATAACCATAGTACAAGTGATAAGTGCCCTAGATGATGAGGCATGTAGAAAGTGTTAAGAGAAATTCTAAATAAGCCTTAAAATTCTTTTAAAAAGTCTCAGTGATCTTAGTATAAGTAGAGCCAAAATTAGATTTGGATGGACAGAGTTGAAGGTAGAAGGGGCATTTCTATGAATGTCTAACACTCAGTGGGTCCCTGGCTAATCAATTAAAGTACATAGGTAAAGTATAACTCCTTTATTGTCAGGTCTATTTAAAGCATTTATAGAGTCCTAGATACATTTTTGTATAATGATTGTTTCCTCCCTGTACACATGAGAAAAAAAATGTGTATGAGTCTAAACATTTTAAAACAATCTAGAATGCAACTTCTGTCTTACAAGCATTTACTACAAGGTTTTAGAGTCAACTTTCAGGCATTTTTGATGCAAGTTCTTTTTTTTTTTTTTTTTTTTTAGTTTTTATTGGAGTATAGTTGATTCACAATGTTGTGTTAGTTTCAAGTGTACAGCAAAGTGACTCAGTTATATGTATACATATATCCACTCTTTTATTTAGATTCTTTTCCCATATAGGTCATTACAGAGTACTGAGTTGAGTTCCCTGTGCTGTACAGTAGGTTCTTATTAGTTATCTATTTTATATATAACAGTGTGTATATGTCAACCCCAATCTCCCAAGTTATCCCTTCCTCCATCTATCCCCTGATGCAAGTTCTTGATCAGATTTATAATTAAAGCTCTCAATAGTCACGAGTAGTGTCTTTTTAAAAAATTATTTTTATTTGTTTTATTATATCAGTTTCTGAGTTAGGAAAAGTTATCTGAAAATAATGGTCTAGTTAGTTTTCCATACTTGAGCTTTGATTGTTTTCACATTGTTGGTAGAACTGAAGGGCAACAAATCAGCCTGAAGTTTAGAAAGTGCACTGAGCATCCTTTATCAGGAGGTTCCCCGTTGACTCACACCTCTACTCCCCATACTACCCCACAACAAACAAAAGCCTTATGTAATATAAATCAGGTATTTAATCCCTCTGACATTTTTCATATTTCCCATTTGAAACCAATTCAGTTTCTTTAAGAGGTTATCTGGACTTAAACTATTTATGTAGCTAAATGTTTTGACTGAGTAGTTTTGACTGAAGCTGAATCTCGTTTTCAATTTCACAAGCAGAAACTCATTTTAAACACTTCCTCACTTCTCGTAATAACCTAGAATGGAAAATAATCTTAAAATTATATATATATATATATATATATATTTATATATATGAAGTACTTTCCTGTACACATGAAGCTAACACTACAACGTAAATCAACTATATTTCAATTAAAAAAAAAGCAAAGGGGAAAAATACTAAAGTTAGGGCAGTCAACATCCTGTCTTTGTTTCTGGATGCATAAAACAACTAAACCTGTTAGCCTGCTGATACTGTTAAGGCTTAGAATGTGACTCCCAAGAAAATACGCAAGTTGCATCACCAGAGGCTAGAACCTGGGGAGAATTAAGAAGAAACCCTGAATAAATAATAAGTCCTGAATAAAGTCTTCCTTACCATTCTAACAAGTATCAGATTAATTTTTTCTTTAACACCACTTAGAGGTCATTAATGTACATGGCCTCAGGTTTTTGTTGAGATTGGCTACATTAAAGTATTTTTCATAAAGCAATTTAAATCATTAAGAAATATAATTTATACATACAACTCAATGGGCATAAATGGAACACATCAACTATTTCATAAACTTGTGGACATTTATTTCTCAAACTTACAATGATTGTAGCTTCACATTTTGCATTGATTTTATCTATACTTGGACTGAATCAGCCTGAGATGTTGAAAGCTGTTCAAATGTTACTTAGAGTATTTTTTTTTTTTTTTTTTTTTTGCGGTATGCGGGCCTCTCACTGTTGTGGCCTCTCCCGTTGCGGAGCACAGGCTCCGGACGCACAGGCTCAGCGGCCATGGCTCACGGGCCCAGCCGCTCCGCGGCATGTGGGATCTTCCCGGATCGGGGCATTAACACATGTCCCCTGCATCAGCAGGCGGACTCTCAACCACTGCGCCACCAGGGAAGCCCCTAGAGTATGATTTTAACAAAATTATTCCACATAATCTATGTGAAATTAAAATGGAATCCCAAGAACCTTGTAATTCAGATTGAAGAAATGCAATTTTTTCCTATACCAAAATCTCTGCTGAATAGTTGATTTTTTTTTCCTAGAAGAACTATGGAGGAGATATAAAATGCAAAACTTGCATGTTGCCTCTTTGTGTCACTTTCCCCAAGATCTGTATTACATGAAACTAATAAGAATGGAACTAAATATTTTTTTAATGGTGCTGTCTAAATGTAACCTGAGTTGAAATAAAATTAATTCCACAACAAGGACCTACTGTATAGCACAGAGAATTATATTCAATATCTTGTAATAACCTATAACATAAAAGAATCTGAAAAAGAATATATCTGTGTATATTTATATCTGTATATCTGAATCACTTTGCTATATACCTGAAACTATCACAACATTGTATATTAACTATTCTTCAATTAAAAAAATTAATTCCTTAAGTGTTTAAAAAAATAAAGTCCATCTTCTAATTGTTCCCAAACTTTACAAAAGAAGAATCCCTGAATCAAAATAATCAGAATGGTCATTTCCGTTCAGATGTTTGGTAATCAAATCTTTGCCTAATGTTGTGTTTTTTATGCAAAATCTCCACAACTCTGAAAATACTTCATCACTTATGGTATGCCTGATCACATAAATGTTTACTTGTACCTTGCTTTGTTCAAAAATGTTTAAATATGAAATCTAAAGTATAGCCTGTATTCAAAGATTTACACACAAAAATAATGTAGCTTATGAAGAGCTTTTCACTTTTTCCTACTTGGATATTTAGGATGACATTCAAACGTACATTCAGAAATACGCACGCCTTATGCTATGGCTATTTAAGTAGCCCACTGAGTCTAAAATTGGTTTTAGTGACTACTCTCTTCATATACTTCTCCATCCAAATCAAAGTGCTTATCTTATATCTTGCTAGGCAACAATAATGAACAACTGAATCAATCTAGTTAATTTCAGTGTTTATCTCAATATTCTGTACAAATGAAAGGACTGGAAGATGGGGCAGTGGAAGGTGGCAGTGGACAAGAGACTTTTTCTTATGTGCATATTACACTGAAATCACCAGATGTCTCTAATCTGCTGCCCATCTCAGTTCTTGTCTCCATAGTTTCTCCAGAGCTCTCACATACTCTGATACACACATTCGCAAGGCCTCTCTCACCACACTCACAATCTTTCCTCATCTCAACAGTTCTTCTCCAAAGGATTATCAGTAAAATAACTGAGTCATAAATAACTATGGAAAAATATGTAAAGTGACAATTTAGCTTCGAAATTTACCCATCACAATTTTCTTATGCATAAGTGGTACATAAAGTTTTCTTATAAAGGGCTTCCCTAAGCCTGGGGTGTATGTGTTTAACTAGGGGAGGCCTTCTGGTTGTACAGAACCATTCTGATTTCTTTAATGACAATCATTACCATAAAAGTATTTACCGAAAGCTGGGCTGGACAGCCATGGTACAATGTGATCTGGCAAACGCACAGAAACTGCGCTCCAGATTACACAGTCAGGCACTAATTACCCAAATGAAACTCCAGGGGCACCTTGGGGAGATGCAGTACAGAGAATTAAGGAAGGAAATAATTAGTCACAATTGCAGAAACTAGCTAAATACAAAGTGAAAGAATGCATGCAGCCTATTTCCTGCAGAGTACAGGAAGCCTTAATAACAGAATATGCAAAAATACAAGAGAAATCCAAAAGAGAAACATGATTTCTACAAATGAATAAGAAAGGGACCAATCTCAATTTTAAATTACAAAAATGACTTTATTTTCTGTTCCTATGTACTACATAGCCAAATAACCTTAAGACATTGTATCATGAGTTTACACTGTGACAAATCAACTTTCAAGCATTTTCTTGACAGTCTTAGAGGTTTTGCCAGCATTTGACACAATCTGAACACATAAAGCGAGAGAAAACAAGCAGCAGAAGGAAAACTAAGTGACCATGTAAGGCATTGAGTTTCAACCCTAGTAAAAATGTTCATTAAACAGGCAGAATCGTATGGGAGAGGGAATGGTATTCAGCAGAAAGCAAATTTATTCCACATCCGAAACCACACATAGGGGCTGTTATTTAACATGGCCGAGAAATTAAGTTGTTCGAAGTTATATACCCCTTTTTATATATACCTCCTTGGGGTGGGAGGAGACCCTCTTCCCTCACCCCAAAAGGAATTCAAGGATGTTACCTTTATCAGTGAAAGGCTCTGGGAAGATGGAGTAAGAGTGGACAGCTAGTTTGGAAGGATGTAATTGTGTTAGAAGCAGGTCACTGAGGCCTAAATCTGAAAAATCAATGGCACGTCTGGTCGAGACTGTCCAGGCTTTCTTACAATGTATCTGAATAGACAAGAAAAAAAGTGAGAAAGTCTTACCGACCCTTGAGGCATTCCCCTCACTAATAACTGTGCTGTTTTGCTATGGAACCCTACGTACCCTGAGTTCTTGAGATCCTACCAAATATGTGAATTGCTTGAATGGCATTATCACATGCAGGATTTATAGGAGAATGTAAATTGAATCTTACTTTAGTCTCTAAACACAAATGGAAATTGTTTTGAGGTTTATCTTATCTATTCACTACTGCATATTGCTGACAGTTTTCATAAAGATGGATCATGAGTGTTCACTGTTTTAGTAAATATATCATTACTACTGATCAGGTGTTTGGTATGAAATTAGATTAGAGAGTAAAATACGCCTTAAAAAATGGACTTTTCTTAGAATTAGGAACATAAACAACAGCAAAACCCTTGGGGGAAATGATAACAAGAGATGTAAAGATTTTTTCTTCTCTTTCTTATAACAGAAATCATAAGATAGCATATTGCAGAAATGTGGACTTTCCTCATCCCAAGTAACCCAAGGAAGATTCCAGGTTGCTTAAGCCCCTCTCTATAAAGATGGCTTCAGAGGGAGATAAGGAGGCACCTCTAAATGACCAAAGTATTCACAGCAGGCTCATGTCCCGAGCCTTTCTGAAAAAGCAGTGCCTGCACACAGGATGCCATGGAAATTGTTAGAACGCATTACAATAGCTACATTGGAAACCTAAGGCAGAGAAAGGTGGGTGAATGAACAATCAGAAAATTTACCAGTGTAAATAACAGGTTTCACTGTATCAAGAACATTTATATTAAAAGTGTTGTATTAAAAACAAAACAAAGTGAAAACCCAACATAGAACTAGTTTTCTGAGATGTGGTCTTCTTAGGTGAGTTCCACTGGGATATACTTAGATGCTCTGTTTCAACCAGACCATCTCCGGACAACTGTCTGTTCTACACTTAACCATTAAAACTGACCAAAAAGCATACTCACTATGGGTGTCCAATAGCCGTAGGATTTAAGAGTACATATGATGCTTTTATATTTACATAAGCTGTTTCCCATGAGTCTTACAGAAGTTGGAGAAATAGAGCTAGTTGTTCCTTTTTAGCAAGAGCACTTGTAAAAATACGAAAAGGATTGGGTTAATACCCCTTTTAACACTGAGTTGATTCATTAAAGAACTTTAGAAAAGTCAGCAGTTCATTTACCTGAGTTTCCCAGTTAAAGGCTAAAGAGTAATTTAATGCTTTTCACTTAAGAATGTGAACAAAAATATACAATATTAAAAAGGGTCAGGGTCAGAAAATTTAGACTCAAGATGAAGTTTGAACATTTTGAATTTTTATAAAATCTAACAGAAACATCTATGAATTTTCCTTCCTAGTTAAACCATAAAGTCATAGAACTATACTGATTTACTGGATGTTATTTAGAACTTAGGTTAGGGGTCAGCCTGTGAAATCATTAAGAAAGCGAATCAAATTCTTTTGGCATTTTGAGCAAATTGTCACAAAGACTAATTATTAGTTACTTCAGTTATGAACACATATGAGATTATGCGTTAACACCAGATAAAGATTTCAGCATAAATATGATTTTTAACCTGAATAGGTCCCTTTTAAGGGGGATACAGAAAACAACTATAAATTTTATCCAGAAAAATAGTGCACCTAGTGTTTTACCAGTGGTTATCAAAGCTCACCTTGCAACAGGGTCATGCTCAGCCATGGACAACCTTCCAGGTTTGTTTGTTTGTTTAAAACAGGTAGCGCTATGTTTCTAAATATAACACATCGTTCATAATCAGGATCCTAACAACATTCTAGAATTGAATATTTTATCCTACAAGAAATATAACCATGTTACTATTTTAAACATTTTGTTTCAATTCCAGGGCAAAATAAACCAGCTATACAAAATCACCATTGTAACACTTAAACACAGAGCAGAGGCAGCAAAGCATTTTGGTCTACATGATTCAATTATTAAATAAATGAAAAGCATCTCTTCCCCAAATCCTTTACCCCACGAAGTATCATAACATTTAAAACACAGTTGAGGTACATATATCTGCTGAGTAGTTCCCATAGCTGTGTTCCATGTATGACTCAAAGTAGCATTAAACAAAGTCACCAGGATCAAGGGGTAGATTTTAAAAGCAGCATCTTGAAACCCCAAACCATCTTTCTATTTTTCTTCGTTAAGTCACAAAACTTCCTTAGGTCAGACTAGGGTTCCGAAAACAGTGTGAATTTGGAGCATAAAACAAAATTCCCATGATAGGTAGCACTGGTCCTGGATTGAGGGCACAAATAGTGCTTTCATTTTCCTGTTCTATACAGCTTAATAGTCAGTGAAAACTTGTGCCCAAGACCCATACTATGTTGGATGTTTAAGTACAGAGATAAATAAAACTTGGCTAACCACCAGGCAAAAATTATTTCTATCTACTTAGCAATTTATTCACACTTAAAAAAGAAAAAAAAAAGGAACAGAACCATTTTAGATGAGATGCTTTTTTTTAAGCCAAAGAGAGCAGACTTTCTGTGCTTGCATCACTAGCATTTGCAGCAAGGACAGGCTTGAGGGAGACAGATTTATATACGTACATATACGTGGATTATTTCGTGTAACAGGCAGAATTTGAATAGAGATCCCCACTTCCACACTACCCAGAGGAGCCAGTGTGCCTACCTGGAGTGCATCAGCTCTTTAGCAGAGTGCCTTAGTAGCACATTTTTTTTTCTTCCATCGGATGTATTCCCATATCAAGATATCAAAGATGATTAAGTTACTAACAAACAGGCTTCTGATTTTTAAATTTAATTACCTATTATAATTAAAATAAATTAGCATTTCTAAGGTTGTTCACCAGTACTACATACAATATTGATAGTAAATGGGAAGAACCTCTGTATTTCCTTTTCAGTGATATTTTTTAAATGTTGGTAAAAATGTAAATCAGTTAAATTATAAACGACCAATTCAAGCAAGCTGACCACGGGAGATTATTGTCTTTACTCACTTACAAAATCCTTGCCTAAGGATAAATAACTGTCAGGTATGTGAAAGAATAGAATTTAGGGTTCTGTTGGAGGCAAGGGGAAATTTCGCAAATAATAGTCTATGACAATGCCCTTATGTGAGTTTACACTCCAGAGAAGTGTTTTCTATAGAATGAAATACTTGGCCAATGGAGAAGGCAGCTGGAATTAAAATAACTAGCACAGATTCCTTGGTACACATACAATGAAAACAAAGATAAGGACCCTGTACAGGTGTAAACAAGCTAAAAATGACCTTGGCAAAATATCTTCATGGATTTAAAAAACACCAAAAGCATGCAACTTAACGTTCCCTTCCCTTCACAAGAATGAACTGAAAAACCAAAACAAACAAAACAACCAAAACAAAAAAACAGACGGAACCATCTGTTTCTGTCAGTAGAAAACAGTAATAGATACATTAGGTTCCAGGACAAATAAAACTTTAAAATATTAATATTGAAAAAATACAATTAACTTTTTATTAAAAATACATACTCCTTACTCAGTCTTTGTGTACATTTTGTTTTGTGTGAAAAAGAAAAAAATAATAAAATAGGAAAGGCATTAAGACTACCTAATTATTTATACTGTATTTGGTAGAAGCATGTTTCAGTCAAACTTTAAACAAAAATAAGTTATTCTGTTTTCATTTGCTCCCGGACATCAGAAGGCAGGGTTTCAAACAGAGCATCTTCTACAACTAAACCAGCTCGCTTCAGAGCCCGACAGTCGCCCAGTTCGGGAGGGAGGATTTCAAAGTGATTGCCTTTGACATCTAAATAGGAGAGAAATAGTAAATTTCCAATTTTTGGTGAAAGTACTGATAGGCTGTTTTTCCCAATCTTCAGAGTTTTGAGTTTCTTACAGAAATAGAGTTCATCTGGAAGGCTCTCCACTTTGTTACAAGTGATGGAAAAATACTGTAAACTTTGTAGAACTCCGATCTCAGGCGGGATAAATCTAATGTCGTTGTAGGACAAGTCCAGGTATCGGATCTTGTTGCATAGGAAGAGGTGGGAAGGCAGCACCTCTATTTTGTTGTGACTAAAGAAGAGGCGCTCCAGGCTGGTGAGTTTCTTTATGTGCTCTGGGATGTAGGTGATGCTGTTATGCCACAGTTTTAGCACTGTCAACTTTCTCAAGTGCTGGAAGCTAACGATCTCCTCTATAGACTTCAGATTATTTTCCTTGAGGTCCAATTCCTGGAGGCTCAGCAGGCTGAACACGGCGTGAGGAATGCGCTCCAGGTCACAGTGGACCAGCTCCAGCTCTGTCAGGTTGGTCATCTTCTTCAGATTGTTAAGCATCACCAGCTTGGTGCCATCGTTGTGTATGCACATCTTCTGGAGATGGCTGGAAACGTCAACCACTGCCTGTGGGATTTTGGAAACGTTGCTTTTGATAGAGAGAATTTTAAGGCTTTTGAGATCCCGCAGAGACTCAAGGGTGATATTTTTGGAAATATCGTGACTTAGAGAGCCAACCAGGTAGAGCTCCTCCAGGTTCCGGAGGCCATACATCCAGGGGGGCAGCTCCCTCATATCATCAAACTTGACGCTCAAGACCTTGAGGTTCTCCTTCAGGAAGGAGAGCGCCGCGCTGTGGATTTTGACCGAGCACTGGTGCAGAGAGAGCTCCTGGAGATTGTCTAGCTGTGCAATGGTGGCTGGTATCATGACATTCTTAATGATTTCAAGTTTTAGAGACTGCAACTCCGTGATTTCAAAAACAGTGTCTGGAAGGCCAGAGAGCATGATGAGAGGCAATTCCAGGCGGTTATGGGCATTCGTCTGCAGCTTCTGCCTCAGTTTATCCGGAGTCCACTCGTTGTTTAAGTTCAGCTGCTTTAATTTGTTTTCACTCACTTCAGATAGGAACACTGCAAATCTCTTGGAATACAGAGGGTCGTACTGATCTATCATATGAAGCATAAAAGCAAAGTCATTTTTCACGTCTGGAATATCATCAATTCCAGTTTCCTGCCGGACGTACTCAAAAGAGTACTCCCTCAGAGAACGGTAGAACAGCCAGTATAAGGTATAAAGGCACGTCAATCCGTAGATACTTACAAAGCACAAGTAGCAAAAGGAGAGTTTCGAGAACAAGTGTGCCATGGTGTGATTGCAGGAAAAGTTCTTATATCCAGTCATGTCCTGAATGTCAACATTGCAGTCCACTGTAAATTGGACTTTGGAAACCAGGGCGCTATTATATGCAATGATGATTAGGAATTTTATAACCTTAAGTACAGTCTGACGAACATACATGGCGTATAATATATCACCTTCTTCTACGTGCAGCCTGAACTTCTTCACCTTCTCAAATAAAGCCTTCGCTTGCTCACCCTCCTTCTTATCTAGAGCCCCTGCAGTGGATTTGTCAACCACAAACTTCTCAGGAATTGACTTTAAAGACTGAGAGTTGACCAGGCCGCCTTCCGGACCAGACGGGGTGGCGTTGGACCTGCTCACGTTCTTCCTGTTGTCCTTTTCTTCTGAGTCCTCCCCAGACACTTCAGATAAAGCCCGTGTGGTCCAGGGAGAGTCAAAACACTTCCCCAGGATCGAGATGAAATGTTCTATTTTGGAGCTGGAACCGGGGAATTTGAACCAAAAGTTGCTACAGAGCATGAAGACCAGGGTATGGATGAGGACAAGGTAAGGGAAATACTTGGCGTACCAGTGGAGGGCTCGCTCATAGCACATCTGGTTAATGAAGCTGTACTGCTGAAGGTCCAAATCCGTCTTCAGTCCTTTCATTTCCACAGTGACTGGGTTAGTGGGAGACGGTTTCGGTGGAGGCAGTGGGGTGGTACTGGCCACTGCTTGAGAGACATTCGAAACGGAAGACTGGTTCTGAGAAGCCTGCACTCTTTTTGGAAGGCAGATTATCTTGTCTTGCATGACCTGAAACAAAGAAAGAATATTTTCAAATTATATTACTCAAAGAGCTTTCATAATGTCATTAGTGCGAAGAAAGCAGCAATACCATCCAATAAATGTGCATTTCCTTTGCCTGGAGAATACAATGTTCAATTCCAGCACCGAGATTTTTATTCTTAGCCCACATGTTGGAAAAATGAATTGTATCAATATATCTTTGTTCACCATGTCTAACTCAGGACACAAAACGCAGCAGTTTTTTAGGACACAGAACGATTCACAACAAAATAAATAGTTAAAGAACATTCATGTATTTAAAAAAATTTGCATTTCTTCTCTCACTGAAGCCTGGGAGAATCAGTCATTGGTCTGGGAAATACATCTTCTTATCAGACTCAGTCTTGAATTGGATGGCTCCCAAGACTGATATTAGTTTCTGTACGAGAAGCATTAAAAGGAGGAAATACGGGAGAAATTCCCGTCTTTATTGTATCCTCTTTTCTTTCTATCCATATCTTAGACATGCGTAGATGAACGTGAATGGCTTTAATAAAATGGGAATTTACTAAGCTTTTGTAAAAACTATTTCTTCAGACAGAGATGAAAAAATACAGAAATGTTCGATAGTAAAATAGTTATGTCTAAACTTGCTGCTTTTCACACAAAATATTACATCAACTTCTATCCCTCTACCAATGCTTCAATTTGTTGAAAAGAATATTAAGCCCTAAGAATGTCCAGCAGTCTCATAAGATTGCAGTTTGGGTAAGAGAGAACACATTCTTTCTGAAGATGAGGGAGGATGAGGCAAAATACTCCTTGAATCAACCTGGAGGAATCATCCCCAGGAAGAAGTACACGTAAGTGGAATCATCTGGACAATAAGCAAACAGTTCAGAGAAAGAATAATAACCAAGAAATTGATGGTAATAACATGGAATTGATAATGCAGGGGAAGTCTATTTGTACCTTATTAGGCCAAATGGCTGAAAATCCATAGAGTATCATGATTTTGCAACAGCAAAGCTCTTTATGTTGATTCTAGAAGTAGAAACTGACTCTATTACAAAGTAGACTGCTATGGCATGAGAATATGACCATAACCTGGTGACATGGGAGATAAAGCCCCATAGAGAAAAGTATTTACAAGGTTTGACAATGCAGCGGAGCACCCAACCCTTAGTTGAGTGTCCGATACATAGGAGACCATCAGTATTTGCTGAGAAAGTGAGTGAATCTAGAACTGACACTAGTCCTTCCAATTCAGAGTTGCATAGGTCTGGGTGTAGACCACACGTCTCCTAGGGATGAAGATAAGGATGGTGATTATAGTGATGACAGCAACAAACTTTCTGTTGTATTTAATATGCAATCCTGTTCCAATAATGTCATGGGTATTAATTATTTTAATTGTCACCTTCACCTGATAAGGCAGGCACTCCTTTTATCCCAATTTCACAGATGAGGAGACCAAGCCACAGAAAGGTTAAGTAACTTGCTTAATGTTATCAAGCCCAGGCCACCTGGACCCAGAGCCCACATTCTTATTTTATTTTATTGAATTTCTAGGATTAAACCAAAAAGATCTCAATTTGACTTTATCCTAAGTAACAAATTACCTTATATAAATTATACATATTTTAGGGAAAAGCTTTTCTCTCCCCATATCCTATGCAGATAACAATGAAAGAATGAGGTTAGGGGAAGAGAGGAAGTTTCATTTATAAAGATTTATAAAGGCTCCAGCCTAAAAGATATAGCAGGGGGCTACTACTTACTATGTAAATCAAAAGAAGGCAGGGAAGAAAAACAAATGTAATTGCATTCAGAGGGTTCAATGGCTACAGAGGTGTGAGAATGTTTGAGAATGCCTTCAAACATTTTAATCACTTACCTGATGTTAAACATGCCCACGTTTGTGGGCATATATATGTCTACTTATAATTATACCCATAAAGTATTGCCAATCCATATGTCAAATATTAGAAAACTTAATTATTTTTCCTTTAAGTTTAAAATAAACATAAAGCTTTCATTTTAATCTCATCTCAATGGGGCATGCTTTATATTTCTTGGAGGTCAAACACTCTACCTTGGAAACCTCTGGAACAGAAAAGAGTAAGAGAAAGTCTTGACAGATGCCGGATTATCCTGAAGAAATATCAAAGAGAAAAAGTAAGAAAGTCAGTGTTTGGGGCCATATTCTAGATGTTTTCTCATTCGTGGTCTCATTTAATGCCCCCAATAATCTGTGTAGTAGGCATAAGGTAGGCGCTAGAGACCAGCATGGAAAGAAATGCTTCCCCAGCACCTTCTCCAAGAGTGACACCTTTGAGCTAGTATGTTAATATGACATTGTTAATGGTGTGATGAAAATAGAAACGAGCTAGAAGGTAAAAAGGCAGGCACCTTCTGGAGGTGCTAAGTCCCTGCCAAGCAACCAGGTGGCCCCATTACTGCCCCCTGCCCAGCCCTTCTCCAGGCTTGCTCCTCATGGGGAAAGACGATAAACCTCTGGAGCTTGGCTGCTACACAGGGTTTCAGGTTATGTCCTGCACCAGGGTGCCCAGCTGAGGGGCAAGTGTGGGCTGAAATTCTGCTTCTGCCCGCCTCGGTCAGCTGTTCAGCCTCATGGGATGCCTTTTTATATTCTGCACAAAGGTACCTGACTGGCTCGCATCTGCCACGCTAGAGAGGTAGGTCATCTTCTCCCCATTCTACAGAAGAACCCAACTAAAGTTCAGAGAAGTTCAATCACTTGCCCACGTTCACATAGCTAGGAAACAGCAGAGCAGACTAGTATATTTCCACCATTCCAGATAGTCTCCGCATTCCTCCGAGTTTCTGCTACGATGGCTTTAAGAGAACAGCCCAACGTAGGAGGGGAACATGTAGACAATCTCCAGAAGTTCCTCTCCGCCTTCTGATGTCATATTTCTTTCAATCTTCACAAAGATGTAATTTTTAAAATGTGCCTATTTAAATCCCAGGAAGGTAGAGACAGTGCTCTATTTTCCAGAAGCTGTTAACTACTCAGAAATGAGCACAGAGTAGAAAAAGATGCTGGAATTTAGTCACCACGAACAATTGCTGCTCATGCTGCCAAGAGAACACATCCTAAGAAGACTCCAGCAGAGACACAGCTCATAGTTGAAGTCCCAAAGAATGTGATGGCCGGTTGTCTATCCAGGACTACGAAAAGGAAGAGGGCAGGTTACGGAGTCCAACAGTAAAGAGTGTGAGGACTTAAACAGTGAAATAGCCACAGGAGAGAGGAAGGAAGTTATCTTCCGTGGTTAATGGAAACTTTGCAACACTGAGAAGAATTGGGAGAAGCATCAATATTTTCAAAGGTAGAGTAAAACAGAGAAAGAAGACAGAAAAAAATAAGGCAGATAGGTTTCTTTTAAAAAAAGAAAAGGGTAAAGGGTGTTTCTGGGGGATATCTGTAAATAGCAGCTTGTAAGAACTTGAAAGTTTCTGCTTCACCTTTTCTGCTCTTTTGAGAAGCTTGTCTAATTAAACCTATACCTCACTTCTTTTTGCCTTTACCCAGAAATTTAAAGATTAAAGTACAAAACAAGCCTTAAGGAAAGGCTGCAAAACAAATTGCAAAGGCATAATGGTAGGGTTCCAGGCTGCCGGTGCAGGGCTAAGGGAGAGTGCTTGGGGTAAGACCAGGGAGAAAGCCACCGCCCACATCCCATCCTACAAACCATCGAGGCTCAGACCATCACCACCAGCTCATACACACACATGTCATTATGACGAGGAATCCCATCCTTTTCTTCTGGGGACAGCCCTCAGACTGCCTTTGGATGAAAAAGCATTGAGACTAGAGATACACAGAGTCTTTATATAGAGGGAGGGCGAGAAAGAGGGGAAAGAAATGAGGGTAGGAGGAAGAGAAAAAAATTTAAAAAACAAGATGAACAAGAGAATCTGATCCACAATATAGCAAGGTGAGAACGTTACTCTCCTAAAAGCAGATACGAGAATAATTCTTCAAAAAAAAATTTTTTTTTTTTGATGTGGACCATTTTTAAAGTCTTTATTGAATTTGTTACAATATTGCTTCTGTTTTATGTTTTGGTTTTTTGGCCACTGAGGCATGTGGGATCTTAGCTCCCCAACCAGGTGTCAAACCCACAGCCCCTGCATTGGAAGGTGAAGTCTTAACCACTGGACCACCAGAGAAGTCCTCCATGAGAATAATTCTTGAACGAAATCATCTACTTTCAAGAAAACATCTCAGTTTGGGAATGAGGAAGATAGGGATATAGAAGGAGGTGAGTCACTGAGGGCAAAGGTCAGGTGAAGCCAGGCAACAAAGATGCTAACCGCCCCCCACCCCCACCCCGCGCTGTATTGGGATGAACAGGCTTGGAGGTAGGAGGAGTGAGTCAGCAGAGCAGAGAGGGGCTAGAATCGAAGGAAATAGCTCAAGCAACATGGTAGGAGGCTGGGGTGTACACTCATTATTTCTATTTTGAGATGTAAATACCTTTCACTCTTCCCTAAACCTTTGGTAAAATCGGCTAAATGCACACATACACCCCTATTATGAATGAATTTTGTGGAAATCACAGCAAAAATAGGACTAAATTTCATGCTTGGATCAAAACTGAACAGACAAGGAGAGTTTGCCTGGGATGCTAAAAATCTATAAACTGTTTCCATGGAAGCAGGAACTGGGACCATGAGAACCTAATTCTTCTATGAGTCCGTCAGAACTTAGGCCACGGACTGGAATTTGATCCAATATCCTCTAGGTCCTACGGAGCAGCTGACATCCAGTAACATAAGTATATAAAATGCTCCTCAAGACTTTACAGTGAAAGTTCCTAGAGGAATAAAAAATATACATGTAAAATTGTTCCATGTCTGTCATAATATCTAGGTAATATCTCTGGAAAAGAAACACAAGGGTTGCAGTGATTGGAGAAATGGGCTCACTAAAGTTGGATTCATGAATTCCCATTTGCAAATTATTTTGAGATAACACCACAGCTGTTTTTGAAAAAAAATTCTAAGGTCAATGAAATCAACTGAAGTTCTTGCTTTTACTTTCTACAGGGGGATGTCTTTCAAGAGAAACGAAGTAAAATTCAAACTTCTTTAAAAAAGGAAGCAACCCATCCAAACTATGCCCTGAAACGCTGCTCAGATCTAGGAAAAGAAATCAAATATTTTAAATTGTAATTATCACATTTATACTAGCAAAGAGATGCATTTTTAAGTAGAGTATGTACACTCTAGATCACATATTGAAATACCTCGCATGGTCAATGTAAACTTAGGGCCTTTTAATAGTAATCATCACAGTTTTAAATCATTAATGTTCATCTACATCTTTGATTGTTTATCTTTGATGATGGTTATTTGATTCTCAGTCCCTTTGTTAGAATCATAACACCCATTATTATAATGTAAAACTAAGATCTACTTAATTTAGGCAGTTTCCAGAAAAGGACTGCGGTGAGAAGCAGCAGGGAACAGTGGTACCATGTTGAAACAGTTTCACATTTGCATGAATGAGACACCAAAGGGCTGAGGTTCAAACCAAACCAAACCAAACCAAACCACTTAGCTTCAGAGAAACGGCTTGATATAACAAAAATAGAGCAACATAAATAAAGGCCAGCTTATCTGTTACATGAGGGAGACATAAATGACATCGATGGCGGTGGTGTAGGATGTGTAGAACACAAGTGCTGAGTAGTTCTGCGTGTGCCTCAGGAAAAGTCAACCATTGTGGAGGCTCTGCTGTACGTCAGATATGTTAGAGATACCAAGAGCAATGTGCCCTTCCAGGTCAAGCACAGGAGAAAGACAACTGAATCAGTCATGAGTGTTGCAAGTGCTCAAATTCATGCTCGTCTTTCACAATGAACTTTATAATCAACTTTATAGTCTAGATCCAGAAAAAAAAAAAAACAACTTGGTGGTATTTTTATTGGGATTACATTACATTTATAAATTAATTTAAGAAGCACTGACATCTTTATGGTGTTGATTCTTCCTCTCCATGGTGTGTGTTTCCACTTGTTCAATCTAATTTTCTGTCTCCCAAGAGTGTTTCATAGCTTTCCCCAAATAGATTTTGGACATTTATTGTTAAGTTATGCTTAAACATTTTATTTTTTGCTATTATAAATCTTTTTTAAAAAACACACATTAAGCACAGAAGGGAGCATCCTCCCTTCACCTTTCCTACTCCCTTGCCGTTCCTTAGGAAGCCCTGATAAGCTTGGTGTGCACTCTTCTAGATCTATATCTGTGCATTTACAGAAACATGACATATAAACACATGGGATCTTCCTACATGAGTTGTTCTTGCACCTTGAGTTTTTCACTCTCATAGTATGTCTTGGAGACCTTAACACATCGGCACATAGGGATCTACTTCATTCTAAGGGCCACATTATTACATGGTGTGGATGTGCTATAATTTATTAAAAACATTCCAATGACGATGTGCATTTAGGCAATTTATTAAAAACATTCCAACGACAGTGCCAGTCTCAAAAAAGTACATGCTGCCTGATTTTACATGGCATTCTGCAAATCAGGCCAGAGAACAGATCAGCGGTTGCCAGAGGTTCACTGCAAAGGTTCAGAACCAGGGAATTCCTTGGGGTGTTGAGATTCTTTTTATCCTGCGTGGTGTTACAAGAATTTATGCATGTTTTAAAATTTAAATAGATACCTTGTTTTGATAAAGAGTGCATTTTAGAAATGCTGTCTAATATTAACAGAGCTCCACTGGCTTTTTTCTGTTTTTTAAATATCCTTCTTTAATCTCTATTTTGCACCTTTGTCTGTGATTTTGTTTTATTTTTTTAGGTGTCTGTTTTATGTATTTTTAAAAAAATCTAAACTAATCACCTCTTTCTCTTACAACTGAATTTAATCTATTACATTATTTTGCTAACCTCACTCATATTGGGATATTTACTGATATTTGGATTTATTTCCATAATTTTATTTTGTTTTTTTAACATGTTCATTGGAGTGTAATTGCTTTACCATGGTGTGCTGTATAACAAAGTGAATCAGCTATACATATACATATATCCCCATATCCCCTCCCTCTTGCGCCTCCCTCTCCACATTTTTATTTCTATATATACCATTTCTTCCTTCTTCCTGTTTTCTGTTGCATTGATAACATCTTCCACATCTCCTGTTTTCCATCCTGCTTCAGCTGGTTGGGAAGGTGAAGATTAAATTTCTGTAATAAAGGTTATCTATAATTTCTCAAAACATATACACTTAAAGCTTTTCAGAATCCCTACCTCCCCTTCCAAGCATGTTTTAACTAGCCGCTGAACCATCCCGTTTTGTTGCTCCCAGAGTTTGTTTTAGCTTTCCTTTGAAACACACAATTAAAAAAAAATAATCTGTAGTTGCTTGTGATTATTTACATATTTATCATGTGCTCACCAATTTTCTTAGATCCTTTATCTTGCCCCTGGGTTCCTTTTCCTTTTGATTAAAGTATCTCCCTTAATAATTCTCTAGGGTAGCTTTGAAGATTTTACCTTTAACCCCAGATCTTCTATAGTTTCACTTTAATTTTAAGTGTATGTAGATGAACACTGCTTGGTATCTGTAGCTAAGGATTTGACTTTCTTCAATTTTGGAAAACTTTAGCAAAATCTCCTTAAATAATTGCTTCAAAACTTGCTTCATCATTTCTTCCATTTTTTCCTGCAATTCCTATTAGATGTACGTTAGAGTCTCTCAACTGATCTTCCACGGGTGTGTGTTTGTGCTTTTTAATACCTGTCTCTCTCTGTGCTGGCCTCTGGGTAACTCAGAACTCTTATCTAATTCATTACATCTTTCTACAACTGAGTACAGTGTCATTATTCTACCTATTGATATTTTAAAGTTCAGTGGCTTTTTTATTTCCATGATCTCTAAATTTTTTATATCCATTTGATCTTATGTCATATCTACCTACTTTTTAATATTATTTCTTTGACCACTCTAAATCTATTTTTTCTGCTTTTTATTTTATTTTTTTTTGAACTTTTTTTTTTTTTTTTGGTACGCGGGCCTCTCGCTGTTGTGACCTCTCCCGTTGCGGAGCACAGGCTCCGGACGCGCAGGCCCAGCGGCCATGGCTCACGGGCCCAGCCGCTCCGCGGCATGTGGGATCTTCCCGGACCGGGGCACGAACCCGTGTCCCCTGCATCGGCAGGCGGACTCTCAACCACTGCGCCACCAGGGAAGCCCTTTTCTGAACTTTTTAAAGTAAATGTATTTATTTTAACTTCACTGCTTGTTTTAAAACTTAGTTTCATCTCAAGTGGAGAGTATCAATATTCCAACTGTCAGTTTTGCTGAGAGAGTTTCTTAACATAATTTTCTTCACGTGTTCTGGGTGGTAGACTTGTTCTGAGATTGTTTTCTCTTGCGCACTCTTTTGTGGTTTCTGCACCCAGCTCCCCAGTCCACCATTAGGGCTCGTCATGGTGTTTTGATGTTCTACTGTGATGTCAGGATCTCACAGTTCCAGTCAGGGAGACATGGGCAGGCTGACTCAGTTCCTGGTTGGGAGGCACCCCAGATGCACGGTTTCCTCTGAAGTACCAGCTCCAGCGGCCAGTTAATTGCCATTCTTTTTAGCTTCCTTTTGGGAGTGAGGACCTTTGGCTCCAAACAGTGACCAGGCTCCGGTCTCTTATCTTGCTTGGTGCATTTTTAGTTCCTTTACTGGCAGGAGCTGAGCTCCTGGCCGCTACTGCCTGCGTTTGGATGACAGCCCAGCTGTTGCTTCAGCCCCACTCAGTATTCCATTTGTGCTCCACAGAAGTGTTTATCTTGTTTTTGAGTCCATGTATGCATTTTTGGTACCTCCTTTTATATTTTATCATGGCTATACCCGTTGAACACAGGGAGTGTTTTCAAGCATAACTCTTGCTTTACTATCTTTTCATAAGAGAGAGACAGTGTGCTGTAATATAAAATTAGTCTCAAGACTACCATTATGAAGAATCAACATTGCTTGGGTAGCGCCAAACAAGGTAAACCTGCAATGTCAAATTCCTCTCCCCACAAGAAAAGGCTGGACTTCTTTATACATCTCCCCCTAACAGCATATGAGAGTACTTATTTTCCTACAACCTCAACAATTAAGTACAATATTTTTTCTATGAACTGTAACCCCCAAATTATTTCTCTGGTTTAGACTTTAAATCTTAGTTATGACTCTATTATCACTGAAAGGAGTGAGAAAACTTGCTGCATATGGTGAAACAGCAGGCATCATTCCAATATGTTAATGTGTGACCCGGGGGTATTCTCTAGATTGTGATCTGTTCGTTTAAAAGATGGTGCTTTAACTTGGTTATGGCAAGTTGGATACAGACATGTAGACTGGAGCCACAAAGTGGCAGGTGGGCCAACAGAAAGGTGATTATCTTTTACCCTCCCTCCACTCCATAGATTCAAATACAACTGGTTCCAAAGGGTTGCACCCTGAAGCTGATTGTCCAGATTTGTCCCCAGTCTGATAGAACAAAACAAGCTATCTCTGCTGATCTGAGAGTGACCTAGCAAGAAACAGATCCCAAAGACCTATTCCCCAGGGCTTGTTCGGAGAGATACTAAGGACAGACTATCCATATAGTCTAAAACTATAAGGACAGTTTATAACTTATTGAATATCTACTTTATGCTAACCATTATAGGAAAATCAAGGAGGCATAACTAACGTTCTAAAACTTACTGAATATCTACTTCATTGAATATCTACTAAAACTTATTGAATATTTACTTTATGCTAACCATTATAGGAAAATCAAGGAGGCATAACTAACGTTCTAAAACTTACTGAATATCTACTTTATTGAATATCTACTAAAACTTATTGAATATTTACTTTATGCTAACCATTATAGGAAAATTAAGGCGGCATAACTAAAAGCACTTACAGTCTCGTTGGAGAGACATAAATAGCCACATGAAAAGTCAAACAACAGTGCACGCAAGGCTGTATATATACCATGTGAATGATGTGGTAAATGAAATAAAAGCTAAGGCTTGCAGTGAGCAGAGAAGGATTCATGCAGTAGGAGCAACTTCATTTGGGCCTTGAAGCTGCTGGACTTGGATAGGTTTTGCGGGGAGGGTAAGGTCAGAACCTTGTGGGTTCCAGAGACAGGAGGCAAAGGGCTGCATTTGGGAAGAACAAGGAATAAGATTAAAAAGATGGGACCTCCCTGGCGGTCCAGTGGTTAGGATTCCGAGCTTCCACTGCAGCGGGTGCAGGTTCGACCCTTGGAAGGGGAACTAGGATCCTGCATACCGCACGGCGTGGCCAAAAAAAATTTTTTTTAAATAAATAAATAAAAAGGTGGACTGTTGCTCTTCCTTTCTGAGGTAGACCCATTTCTCCTGGGAAAAGAGATGGAGATACAAGGGAAGGGAATTAACTTTCATGTCACTAAGTTATCAGTTAATGTACAAACTAATTATGTTCTCTCAGAAATAAGATGCTAGAAGACAAAGCATCTATCCTCAAGAGATGTGAGATTTACCTTCATCAGTGATAGGATTAACTCTGAGAATGCAGAATCTGTTTTAAGGCTAACTACTGAAAATATTTTAAGTACCAAGAAATCTTGTTGAGAAAGAAGGAACTGAAAAGGCAGGGAAGATGGTTTTAAAAGGGCGAAGATTTAAGTGATTTCATTCTCAGCAAATGTCATATTCAAAAGGCTTACTATTCTCCAAGTCCAATACATGTGTATTTGGGGGCAATCACCCCTGGAGCACAAAAACAGGCATCCATGATCACCACACACACTGCATCACTCTCACTAACACAAACGAGTCCTTGTCTCCAGGGGAAATGGAAAAGCATAACTGCAAGGGTGTGGCATCATTTCCTGCCTGCTGTGCACATGGTATCTTTCTTCTTTAATGACAATGTTTAAAACTCATGTGTTGGTCAGGAAATAACACCCTGCGTATGGAGGAAGTTTAGACCCAGAGAGTAAAGAGAGAAAGAGAGCGAGCAGTCTAGAGATAATTGACAAACTTTCAGATGTTTATTAATAAACACAAGGGCTGAGTAAAAAGTCTGTTTTTATTGGTTGCTCATTTCCTCAATAGCAACAGGAAAAGGAGAGGCACAAGATCATACCCTGGCACCTCTGGGGCATGAAGGCAATGTCCTAGGGAAAAAAATCGAAGGGGTTGGAGGGGTGAGCTGATTAAAACTTAGATTTTTTTTTTTTTTTTTTTTTATATTTTATTCTCTTTGCGGTACGCGGGCCCCACCCTCGTGGCCTCTCCCGTTGCGGAGCACAGGCTCAGCGGCCGTGGCTCACGGGCCCAGCCGCTCCGCGGCACGTGGGATCCTCCCG
Organism: Delphinus delphis; assembly: GCF_949987515.2. NCBI lineage: Eukaryota > Metazoa > Chordata > Mammalia > Artiodactyla > Delphinidae > Delphinus > Delphinus delphis. The sequence continues at coordinate 78,340,792 of NC_082683.1, read as the reverse complement.
GACCGGGGCGCGAACCCGCATCCCCTGCATCGGCAGGCGGACTCCCAACCACTGCGCCACCAGGGAAGCCCTAAAACTTAGATTTTTGAATTAACGAATTCTCTTGGTGATAAGGTATAACAACACTACACTTGCTATAGGATTCATCTGTACATGATTAAAAACCAGACATCAAGCAAATCTTCTCTAGTGAAGCATCATCAGAAATTTCTCTGCTTGAGGAACATAAAATGCCACCAGTCTGGTGGAAGAATTAAACATTGAAAAAGTTAAAGCATAATTACCCGAGTCATTACTATACATTAACAGAACAAAAGTATACAGTTAACTGGAGCAGTTTTTAAGTACTGATTTTCCCTCTATCGTAGTACCTGTGGAAACACAGTGTAATTGGCTATTATCATTTTACCTCCTAGACCAATAAGCTCTCTAAAGGCAAGCTCCAACCTTGTTGACGTTGCCTGGCACAAAGTAAGTATGTACTAAATATGAGGTGAATAAACACACACTGTGCCCCCTCCCCAAAGGAAAACAAACCACAACAACGGCAAGTACACACATGTATAAAATCAGATGCCAGTGGACATCTGGAAAAATTTGCCTTAGCTACCTTCCTCTGAGATGAAACAGCTCACTTCACACAACCTCCAAATTGCCAAGTGATGTCAGCCTAGTGATTCCTAAAGCCGGAGCTAAGTGCTGACTCATTGAAGGTACACAAAGAGAGTGCCAGATTTGGGAGGCACAACCTATTCATTTCATTTCCAAGTGAAAGAAGAAACCATCACACCTACTTTAGGATCCTGTATGCATTTTGATACCTCTCTTAATAAAGGCAATTCTCCTACCACTATGAATATACAGACACTGACTTTTAGAGGGTAAGGATGACTATACATACTATGAATGTGAATTTTTTTTAAACCCTTGGTCAGCCTGAGACTTTCCAGCCATCAAGGATGCTTTCGTTTCCTGTAGCTTGTATTTTAGTTGTATCTATGTTATGTTTTCGTCTCCTTTCTTTTGAGAAAAGCTTCTCCAGGACACAAAAAAAGAAAAGAAAAATGAGGGAGTGGACGAGATTCAAAACTGTTTTCATTTTGCTTCATGGCATTTTCCCATAAGCCAAGTAGACTAATGAATTATTTAATCCATGGCAATTTTTTTTTTTTTTTTTTTTTTTTTTTTTTGCGGTACGCGGGCCTCTCACCGTTGCGGCCTCTCCCGTTGCGGAGCACACGCTCTGGATGCGCAGGCTCAGCGGCCATGGCTCACGGGCCCAGCCGCTCCGCGGCATGTGGGATCTTCCCAAACCGGGGCACAAACCCGTGTCCCCTGCATCAGCAGGCGGACTCTCAACCACTGCGCCATCAGGGAAGCCCGATCCATGGCAATATAAGATCTAAGTGGAAAGCATCCATTTCAAAGTCAAACCATGCGAGAAAATTCAGTGCATCTACAAAAACTATGGATAAACATTAGGAACATATTGTTAGTGATTCATAACCAAGACAATTTGTTTCTGGTGCTTAAAATTTTGAAATATTTATAATTATGCTCTTGAAATAAGAAAAAGCTCTGAAGCGACCCCCAGGGACTGAAACCATAGTTCTGTACTCAACTGACTTATCTCTGGACACCCTGCAGTTCACTGATAAATCTGTGAGCAGTAGTAAGATAAAAGAAATTGGGAGAGTCCCGGAGAAACATAAATCCTCTGGACTATCCACACCAATGTACAAACAGCACAAAGATACAGAATTCTAACACTGGAATCATACAAATAAACAAAAAAGTATTAAAAGAATCTTTTTAAAAAAAGATCATTTATTTTAGAAATTTTCTATAGTAATCAAAGAATAATTTGCTCTAGTACTCGGCAAGTGAATGATGTCAACTGCCAGGCTGTGGTAGCTGTACCTTGTTATGACAAGAAGACTTGTAGGTAAGGTAAGAGTCATGACAATTTATCATTTAGGTGTGGTGGACGGTAGGAGAATTTTTTTCCCAGCCATTATGCTTTTTGGAAGTTAAGCTATCCTGGACTGCAGAAATACCATTAATTTGGTTCCACACATTCCAAGCGAATAGATCTTTTACCATATAAGGTGAATTTCAGTTATGGATTTTTCCTTTTTTCTGACTCATCTAGATGGCTGATCTCTGGGCAGGACTCAAGACTCTTCTTTGTTCCTCCTTACTTCTTTCTAGAAGGAGGGCAAGTAGACATGGCAACATTTCAGGAGTAGTATTAAACCTTGGTGCTCATAAGGGGTTAAGGCTCTGAGTTCAAACAGGGGATCTCTTGGAATTAGTTTGTTTGGAGTCTCTTTTTAGAGCTCCTCTTAGAAGCCATCACTTTGAAGTCTCTCTTCTTCCTTGAAGTTGATGTGATAGGGTGGGTCTGGAGCTGCTCTCTCTTGGAAGTGGATTATACCCTAGGAGGGCCAGGGGAGGATAGCTCACATAAGCTCTCCTCTTGGCTTTAGGGAGAATCAATAGTCAATTTCCTCCTCCCCACCCCTTCCTCACCCTGTCTCCTCCTTGCCCAGGTTCCCCTTTTCTTCATCTGGGCAAACAGAGATTAAAGTACAGGGAAAGAGGGTAAGGAGGCTTCCTGTGCTTCCTCCAGCTTCTGGTCCAGGTCTTCAGCACTTAGGCAAAGGAAGTCCTTGTGACTTAACCGAGTTCTAGCCTAGCTCACCAGGAGAGTGACGGTGAGGTTTGGGGCCAGAGCTTAGTTTTCATTAAATGTTCTTTTGCCTGTCTTGTCCTCTGTCTATATAGCTCCTGCAGATCCTCTGGGAGAGGAAGGCAGATAGCTGTGGGAGGGAAGAATTGGGCATTGTGGACCTTGATCTCAGACTTCTCTCAATCAGAGGCCCAACTCATCACACCTGTGACATATGGAAATGCCCCAGATGAAAAGAAGGCATTTGAAGTCTATAGTTTAAAAGACTAAAAATAATAAATTTCTATTTTACCATCATTTTTTTTTTTCTTATCTGTGAAGTGGAAATGATGCCAAGCCTGCTCCTTTAATAAAACTGGCTCAGAAAGGCCACGTATTTTACCCAAAATCACATGGCAGAGTCCATGCTTTCTGCTTGAAGCTCTGGGGAAAGATTTAACTCTTCTCTTTAATTTACTTGACCTAGCTGAAGTTATAAAAATTAACCAAGATTTTATATTTCCGCTGAGCATATGAGGTTCCTTACAAGGTAAAATGATGATGTAGCTGATGGCCTGCTTATTAGACAAAAGATTTGTGGCGGATACTGCAGAATTTCTAAAAATATTAAGTTAAGAAACTGACCAGTACAATGATACACAAAAGTGATTCAGAAAGGGATCTCTACAACATTGTCTCATCATGCATTAGGTATTTTCTGAGTCCAGTATCCAGCAGCAACATTTTAAAACTTAACATCAACATCCCAAAACATAAGCTAATGTATTGGAATTTAAGATTACACAGCCTTAGCTTTAGGTATCGGTGCAAAGAATCTCACTAGCTCTTAAGACTAATATACCTTGAGTAGGGAGATGCCAACTCAAATTTAAAGTAGCTAACTCTAATATTGCCAGTTAGCATAGTTTATTTCTTGGGAGGGCTAAAGATTTAAACTTGCTATTACATGATGAACAGTCATGTGTACATTTAAAAGCCTTTACTCCTTTATTCTTAGAAATAAAGTGCTGTTACATCTAAAAAGCTGAAAGTCTTATTTGCTAGACACGTCCATGTGGACATTTGCCCCACAAGTCTTATTCTTTGTAACACACCACAACACATTTTTTTTTTCAGGAATATAATTTAAACCATCCTACCTAGAATATCAAGAAACGTGATTTCCCCAGGTAGACTTAACTATCCTTCCTCTTTTGCAGCTATTGCAATATATGGTCATTGCAATATGAACACACACACACACACACACACACACACACACACACACACACACCCCGCAGCAATTATCTTCTGTTTTAGAAGGATGTATGTGAATGTCCATCTTTGCAACAGTTTAAACAACTTCAGGTCCAAGACCAAGTTTTGTGTTGTCAGAACTTAGCACAGTGCCTATAACATCGCATACTGAATAAACTGGTACAATGAATGAATGTGTTATTTTGCTTCTCCAACTATTCCTTAAGCTCCTTTGGGGCAGAGATGGAGCCTTAAATTATTTTTTATTCCCAATAATACCTAACAGTGCTGGGAACCTAGTCAACATTCAATAAATATGCACTGATTTATCTGCAGTTTCATAGCAAAAATTTCATTAAACAGAACACTTCTTGCTATCACCAAATACACTCAAGTAGAAACTAGATATTAATCCATCAAGGAACTATAAAAGATTTCTATACTGGATGAGAACTTATACTAAATCACCTCTAAATTCTTTTCCAATTCTGAAATTCTATTATTTTTATTTTTAAAAGACATTTAACTAGTGCAGGATTATAACCTTCTTAGATTAGAATAAACAAATATCATGAAAATATCACCATGACTCAGAAACCACTAAATTTTAAACGAATTTTAAAAAATCTCCAAAAGACTAAAGTATACTAAATAGTTAATGAACATTAGCAAGCCCTCAAAAGTTCATTTGAAAACTCGTTGTTTAGAAAGAAGAAACCATTTTCCCACAAAACAACATGGAGGTTTTTAGGCTCTCAGGGCAGTTCATAAAATCTATTCCATGGGTACAAGATCAAGTACTAATACTGTTACAGAACTCAATCAACACTCATAATGTGGTTTATTTGGGGATGCCCGAAATATTCTTCTCCATACGACATCTGTATGAATGGGCAATCATCCGGGTAAGAAAAACCTGGTTTTCACCATGGCATTCAACTTTATTATAAAACAACCACATATGGCCAAAACATAAATTCTCAGTTCTGTAAAAATATACTTCATTGGTCTCACTGAAATGATTCTGTAACTTGCTCTACTGAGGTGCCTCAATGTCTATCGTTTCTTAAGTTTCTCTGTCACAACAGCATGATTTTTTTTTATACACAGACTTTGGCTGTAGTTTTCTAACATGTGAGGGCATATAACATATACAAGTCAGGAATTGTTGATCTATTATTAGCACATTTTTGCGGTACATCCTCAAAGGACTTTTTCTTTCAGGTTTATTGCTCAAGCATAAGGGCCTGTCTCCCTTCTCTGGCACTAGGTTTATGCTAATTATTCTAGAGAGGATGCTCCTAGTATTCCTGTCCAGCTCTGCAGAGTGCTGTGGTTAATCTCTGATGCTACTAAAGAGAGATCATTTGCTGCTGGCCGCTTTTTCTACTTTTTGCAGGGGAGATCTGATTTTTATCACCTTGTCGTTAATTATCCCACACAAAGCTCTCCTCCATCAGTTTATGATCCAGTTTTAAATGACAGTTTGTACAATTGTTTTTATTATTAAAAGAGTCAATGAATTCTTAGAGCTGCTGAAGCACATTGATGCATTCACTCAACACACATTTCTTGAGCGTTAGGTCTAAGACACAAAGGTGGGTACAAAGATGTCTCACACACAGATCCTGCCTTTTAGCAACCTGAAGTCTTGAATGGGCCATGAGATATGTTCTTAACATTTGCTTCCACACACTGTGGTTAGTTAAGTGTCAACAAAGAGGTAATACTAATTGTTTTGGTAGTTCATAAGGTCCCAGGTTCCAGATACCGCAGGATTAAATGCTTTTTCTTAACTCTGGCAAGTCTGAAGCTTAAATCTCAGAAGGCTGACATTTGCAGTAATGCTCAATTTAGGTCAATACTGACTTCAAGTCTTACACAGTGGATCCTAGCAAGAAAACACTGCAAGGGGCTACACTCCCCCGTGCTGTCTCTATATCTGCCACACTGGCCTCTTGTGATTCCTTTGCCTGGAATGTTCTTCTCCCAGATACCCACATACCTCCCTCTCTCAGTTCCTTTAGTTCTGCTCCAATGTGACTTTTTCAGAGAGGACAACCCTACTTAAAGTAGGACCCCTGTCCCTCTCTCTCCTTACACTGCTTTTTCCTTACAAAGCACTTATATCTGACATTATATTTTAAATGTATCTTTATTTTTTTGGCAGGGCCTTGTCATTTTTATCACTGCCTAACCCCATTGCCTGGAACTATTTATTATATGTTAAAGACAAATGCGCATGGTTCTGTCTGAGGACACGTGGACTCTCCTTGTAGCCTCCCCTCCACCAGGCTATTCACTCTCTACAATGGGCATCTGCAATAATAGGAATCTCACTACCTAACATGACATTTTCAGAAAGTTGTTAACTTTTTGAAAGTTGAGTTTGTATTGAGCGAAAATCTTCTTTCCTAAAACTTCTGCTGTTGGTTCTATTTGGTGTTCTAGGACACGTGGAATCAGTTTAAAACATCTACACTTTCCACATGGCAGCTCTCTGAGCATCTCCTGTCTGTTTTCATAGTCCCATCAATCTTCTCAACTTTAGGCTATATATACCTTCAGCCAGGTCTCATATAAGGGTTTTTGGTCTCTCTTTTATGCTGGTCACAATCTCTTAAGTTATGGTGTAAAATACCCAGAAATTAGCACAGTATCTCTGTAATTCAAAGGTCTCAGTCCCTTTCCACAGCCGTTAAATGCTCACTGTACATTAGCACATGCCAAAAATGTCTCATCCACTTTTCCTCACTCACTCGTCCCTTCATTCCACAGAATGAACTCTGGTGAGCGCTTACACATGACCCACAGGACTGCTATTGTCTTTCATTCTGGGGATGTGGGAATGAACCCTACAGACGAGGCCTGGCCTTATAAAGTTTCTATTCCTAACAATTAGAGGTAATTCTTCCAACTAGAGTTTTGTTTTTGAAACAGAGGGATTCTAAATCTTAGAGCTAACAATTTACCCACTTGTGAAATCTAGAGTTAGGAAATTTCCTCCTTGTGAAATAGAATATTTGCACAGAGATTTATAAATTTACAACTGGAAAAGGGATGAGAATTAGATGGAGCTTCTGAAGAAATTAGTTCATATAGTCAAAGTGTTTTGTTGTGTGTGCGGTGGGATTGGGGACCCTCGGGGCAGAGGGCTGAACTCTCCATATTTCTCAAGGTACAGTATGTTATCAGGTCCTGCAAAACCCCTCCCTCCCCATCTCCTTCATCTCCTCTTCCTCCTCTGTTTCTTTTCTTTCCTTTTATCACCTTACACCATTCTATTCCTCTTCACCACCATAAGTGAGCACTCTTCAAATAAATTTTGGTATATGTTCACCAAGTTGCTTTTTCTTAAAAAAAAATCTAACTAGACTTTTCTTAATATTGCTTTGAATTTATAAACTAATTTGTGAGGACTGAACATCTTTGTAATATCAAGTTTGTGCCATCCAAAGACATACAATGTCTTTCCATTTATTCAAATTGTCTTATATGTCATTGACTAGGCATTTAAAAGTTTTTAAGTTCTTGTGTATTCTTTTTTTTTTTTACTTTATAAACTTATTTATTTATTTATTTTTGGCTGCGTTGGGTCTTTGTTGCTGCGCGCGGGCTTTCTCTACTTGCGGTGAGCGGGGGCTACTCTTCGTTATGTGCGCGGGCTTCTCACTGCCGTGGCTTCTCTTGTTGCGGAGCGTGGGCTCTAGGTGCGCGGGCTTCAGTAGTTGGGGTGCACAGGCTCAGCAGTTGTGGCCCGTGGGCTCTAGAGCGCAGGCTCAGTAGCTGTGGCGCACAGGCTTAGTTGCTCCACGGCATGTGGGATCTTCTCAGACCAGGGCTCGAACCTGTGTCCCCTGCATTGGCAGGCGGATTCTTAACCACTGTGCCACCAGGGAAGTCTCTGTGTATTCTTGATTAGCTTAATTCCTAGATATCTGATAGTTTTTGTTGCCATTCTGAGTGGTATCTTATTTTTTGTTAAATCTTTTAGTTGGTATGTATCTTTCTAGTTGGGAGTGTTTTATTTCATAGTTTAAAAATTAGACACAAAACAATAATACTAGATTTAAAGAAAAACTATATGAAGGCCAGATGTCCCAAAACAATAGGGATTATAAAATAATAAAAATGCAGGATTTTACAAGAAAACAGTAGTATAGGGGACAAAGGAGCAGCGCTCATTATTTATATTAAATAGAAGACTCCAGATATAACCTAGAAACTTACTAGCCTTGTAATTAAAATGTAGTCCAGTGTTGGCCTAAGCCTTAGCACAGGGTCACTGTATGGCTGGGAGGATCCAGATGTGGTCAGTGTTCTCAGCGAAATGGGGAAGAAGGGCCTTGGAGAGGAACCAAGCGAGGACAGAAGAATTCAAGTGGATCTGTTCGCCTGATAGGATGAGAGGATCGGGGAGGGTCTCCAAATCAGGGGTCCTGATTAGAAATACAAGATTATCTCCCTCCATATCATGATAAACCCACTTAACAGAGATTTTTAAACATGCATTTTGGTGATTTACAGTACAGGATCCACAACAGAGACTAAATATACAGTAAATCTCATTTGCTTCACATAGGAAAAAAATCCAGTACTCTGTCAGTGCTTTATTATTTGAGGGAAAAGATGTAATATTAAACAATCAATGGCAACATGGTCATAACAATCCATAACAGTGAAATAAAAGGAAATGTTCCCCATTCACTGACTGGCATTGGACGGCATCCGATGATCTAAGAAAAGCATTTAGATTCATGCCCTGTGTTAAACCCAAGCAAGTGAGGTGAAAGGCACTCATATATTATTCTTGTGGCCAGGAATTCACTGCACATTAAGTTGTCAAGGTGATAGATGACAAGAAATAAAGTTCTAGGGAAGAAAAAAGTATCAGTTTGAATAAACCACCATAACAAGGAAGTCCTAACTGAGGCATATTTTTGTTACTAGATGTAACAGGGATTCTGAAGTAGTGTTTCTCTCACAGCATCTACCGCCATCCCTACAGAGATGCGAAAGGTTTTCTTTAAAATTATGTTCACCATCAAATGATTTTTGTTTCATATTCTCCAAAGACTGAAGTAGAATATTGACATGTCGTGGGTACACAGAAACTTTATAAAACATATCGTAGACGAGGTCTTCATTTTAAGCCTACCCATTGGTGCTATCTGCTGTTTCATTAGCATTCTGAATTTCACCTTAAACAATAGGCTAATCTAAGTACGAATTTCTGAGTCTCCATCTGTAAATTCAGATCTGGCAAAAGAAAAAGATCTACTAGAGATCCCGGTTAGTATGGGACAGAGGACTGGGGGAGAGAGGTATTATAGAAGCAAGGATTCAGGGCACATTATCAAAATGAACTACTCTGAAATCCCTCTGCGGTCTATAATTTTTACCACCCGTGCTTTCCAGTGAACTGCCTGTGAGCATTATCGGCTGAAGGCCATGTGCCATGGCGTTGATGCTGATGGTTCTAAATCAGAGAAGCAGTTGAGTATGTACCAAAAATAAAAGTGGGGATTAACTCCAACCAAGCAGCTCAGATGCACCAACTCTTGTCCAGTGTGATCCTGCTGGTGCCAGCCAGTTTGCTCCTGGCGACTGGCTTAGTCCACAAGGAATTTTTTTTTTGGTAGGTGGTTTCAAGTCATTGAAATCATTCCCTTGGCTTCCCCCCCCACCACCCAATTCAGAAAGCAGGAAATGTCTTTCCTGTGTAGCAGTCACAGAGCAGTCCCCTAGGGTTTTCAGGGGGCTTGTCTTCCAGTTCCTGCTTCTGGTTTCTAACTGTTAACTCTATATTTGGTAATGGCCTGACGATGGGCTGTTGTGGATTTGGTCATCATAAGATAACCTGGAGTCACGGAGCAGAGATCTAAAGCAATCTTATTTTTCCAGGAAGCAACGTGTTGACCTTTCAGGATTTCGTCTATTTTATTGAGTGTTTTGAGTAGTTGAATAATGTTGTTTATTTATAGCACAAGATTGGGTGTTTACGCTATGGGTCCTTGAGGGTCTGTGACTGTACAGAAATAGGATACGTACACTCTCCTGGTTTACAATGAGTTTATATTTGTTTCTTTGTTTCTTTCTGATGTAATCTAAGGAATGCTCTTTATGCATGCTCTTATCCCATGGCAGCCTTGAAAATAGCTACTTGCTCAGAAACGAATAAATATTTGTCAGATGAGTAAGACAAGTGTTGACTTTAATCCTTTTACATCAGGGCAAGAAAGAATCAACATCCCATTGATAGTCGATGACTTCCTCCTTCCTCCAGTATCTTTAAAGCTACATAGTGTTAAACCTATAGGCACACAATCTTTTAGGAATAAAGAGATAATGAAATAGTGTTTGCCATTGGAAGAAGCCATTTAGAAAATAGTCCAAAATAATTGGATTCCTAGTTTACCACCAGAGTGCTCTTCTAACCCTACTTAGATTTTGCTTTGTCGTGTTTTCAAACCCCAAGCGTTAACTTGTTTTGTAAGTAAGATCAGAATGACTGCACTTTCATTTCACAAAAGGAAAATCAAGGCATAAAAACATATTTTGATTATTGTAAGATCACCTTGGAAATGGGAAAGGATTTTGAGCTTCACAGAGAACCTTTTGTTTATGAAGTTATCAGTCATTAAACCAATTTCAGAGGATTATCATAAGAGAGCTAAAATAAGAGATTAAATTCTCCCCCTTGGAAACATTACTTTCATTTGTAATATGAATACTGAGTGGTTTTACTTTCTTCAGTAATTTATATCTTATTTCTTTTCTCTTCAATGTTCACTATAGGTTGGAAGTTTTTTTTTTTAATAGCAGGTGTATAGTGAATAATCTTTTAGAGAATCTAAGCTGTAATTCAGAAAATCAATTCCTTTTATAACTTTCTATTTTCTCTTTTAGTCATTTTGCACTTGTTTTTATACTTAAAATCCTGTTTTACGAGCCAAAATTTGGCCACAGGATCTGTGCAACTGTAATGATTCCATAATATCCCACAGCAGGGTGCACGGGGGTGAAAGCCACATGCTGGAGAACTGACCTGAGATCTGAACCCTCGCTGCATCCCTCTTGGCTTTGGGGGCATTACGTAACCTTTCAGACGAGAATTCTCACCTGAAAGATGGGACTAATCTACTCCCCAAGGGTCCTTCTGGGAGCTAAATAAAGTACATAAGGATTCTACACACAGGTAGCACAGGTTCCTTACCAGTATCACTCGATGCGAGTGCTATTAGCATCCTGGATTCTGTGGGAATGCCCCACCCAGTGCAGGATGCCCCCGAAAATGCCATGAGGACCCATAATGAGGGCTTTGTGAAATGATCACACTAAATCTATTGCTTATGCTGATTTTTTCTTCCATTCCTCTTTTTAAAAAATGTATATTTTGGATTTGTATACTCATTCTTTGAGAATTAGCTCAAATTCACCTCCTCAAGTCCCTAACTTCCAGTAGCTGAGATGACATCATATTTAATGCTCTTGAAATCTACCACCATAAAAGCGCTTACACACCAAATGGCACTGCTTCTGTATTTGTACAGTCTGTAGACTATTAGCAGTCTGACGGCAGGGGCTGTACTGTATTTCTCTTTCAGTGTTTCGAGCACCCCATATAATGCCTGACATATCTCGGGTGCTTAGGGATGTTTGTTGAACAAATGGTCCATCCCATATGAATTCTGAGCCTGGTAACCTTCATGTTCTGATGGAATCTTCCTTTGGGGTATTCCACATTTTTTAGAATCTTGACATCTCAGACTACACTTCCTGTACCCAACTGGCGTCCATATTCTTCTTAAAGGCTGTAAGGATAAAACAGGCCTGTGTGTGAAGTGTCCAGATTAGGTCACCCATCTGAGGAGCAGGTACTCAGCGTGCTGGGCAGGGTGCTAAGTGGGATGCTTCTGTGCAGCAGAGAGACATGACGGGGGCTGTGCTCCAGGAAGAGGGTTCTGACCAGGGCTCAGGAAGAGATGCTTAAGTTGTTCTTGAATCCCCTTCTGAACTCACTGTGGCCACATCCCTAAATGATGTTCATCATAGACATTTCCATAGGTCCACACTACCATTTTCATTTATTTTGTTCCAAGTTAGCTACTAGTTCTTATAGATACTCTGTGTGGTTTCTCTTTTCTGCATTTCATCCTGCTATGAAATAAGTAAACAAGAGAAACGACTACATACTCCAATATAAAATTAAAAATTAAAAAAAAAAAAGGAGAAACGACTCCTGTGCTTGTTCATAAGCAGGTCCTGTGGCAGTGCTGGTGCTGCGCGTGGCACAGTAATAAAGACAGACATAGAGTCCTCCTGCAGATCTATGTCACCTCCCTCTGCTATTTCCCAAACTTGCCACTCCAAAATTCGCCCTTCTCTACTACCTACCTTGTTGCCACATCCTGCTACCTCCCTTACCTCACAATCGCTCAGCAGATGTGTCACTTACTATTTCACAGAAGCTACAAGGCACACACTCCCATCTTACTGTGCCTCTCCTCTCCTGCAATAAAATGCATCTTGTGGAAGGTACGCCCTCCACCCAAATCAAGGATAATCCCACCTGGATCCTGGATCCATCACATCCTTCCTCCTGACCATTCTTCTCTTACCCTGAACTACCGGGTCTTATATCCAACTGCTTACTTCTCCACTTGGATATCTAACATATTTCAAACTCAACATGCTCAAAAACAAACTTTTTCCAAGTGGCTCAGGCCCCAAAATCTTAAGAGTCATTCTTGATTTCTCTTTTTCTCTCATACACATCACTCACGCTCAGTTCAATTTTCTAGCAAGTCTTAATGTTTTTTCCTTCAAAATATATCCAGAACCACGGCTTCAGTCCTGGTCCAAGCCATCTGATTCATATCTTCCCTGGATTATTGCACTAGCCTTCTCAGTAGTCTCCCTGCTTCAGCTCTTGCCGCCCCCCCCACCATACTGTATTCTCAACACCTAGAGTGGTCTTGTCAAAACCTAAGTCAGATAATGCCAACCCTCCAAACATGTCCCACCTCTGTCAGAGCAAGGACAGAACTTTTACAGTGGCCTCCAGGCCCTACATGATCCGGCAGCTGTTACCTCTCAGGCCTCATTCTTCTACCACTCTTCTCCTCACTCTGCTATAGCCCACTGGCCACCTGGCTTTTCCCTCAACATGCGAGGAATACCCATGCTTCAGGCCTGCGACATCACCAGGGGTCTTCCTAGGATCATCTCAACATTCAAACTTATAGTATTATCATAAACCTCATTTGGTACGAGAATCATTGGAAAGAAACAGGATTGGAGTCACAGCTTGTCAGCCAGGCAGCATCAGACTCTCTCCCTTTGGGGGAATCTTCACAACTGCCTGTGTGGTGGTCCACACGGCTGCCCAGGAGCTAGTCTCTCCCTAAGCTTCTCCACGATCATCTCAGATGCAAGAAAAAGAGATCCACTGTAGGCAGATTCCGGAGTTACTCTGGCTTTGATGCCTTATGCTCCAAAGGAGCCAATAGCTCTTGTAACTCAGTAGATACACCTTCCATATATCAAGGGACATGCCCAGTTACAAGTGTCACCACAGTCACAGAAATCCCATCTATGGCCTCCTACCAGGCGCTTATCATTCTCCCAGCCCAGATGCAGTTGTCCAATCAGCAGCCATTTATGCCATAAGCAATGTTGCCTAGTAACACAGTTAACATTCTACCTTTATCAGGCTCCCAGGGAAGCTGAGCTAGAAAGCTGAGAAAGCCAAATGTCAAATTCTCCTGCAGAAGGGGAGGGGTCCTGTGACTGCTTTGTTCATCGTGTCTCTTACTCTTTCTGTTCCCTCTGTCTGGATGGCTCCTCCCGGGACATCTGCAAGGCCCGCTTCCACGACATCTGCAAGGCCCACTCCCGCACCGACTTCAGTTCCCTCCTCAAAAGTCACCTCCCAGTGAGGCCACCCTATTTGAGAACCACAACTCTTAATCTCACCTGCTGTGATCTCCTACCATCCTCATATGCTTTATTTTCTTTTTCATTGTCCTTATTACCTTCTAACATATATAATTTACCAACTGATTTTGCTTATTTTGCTTGTTTTTTCCCCCACAGAATTTAAGTTCTTTAAGGCTGGGATATTTGTCTTTTATTTCTTTCCTCCTGCACTGATAATGCTTGGCCCCTAGAACAGTGCCTGGCACACAGTAGATTCTTCAACAACTATTTGTTTTATTTATGAATGAATTAATGCCCTTTCTCTCTTTCAAACTCTAGTTTTTCATTGGCATCCTTTTTTTTTGGTGGGGGGAGGAGGGCGAGATATTTTCAGCCCACAAATAAAAAGCAGCATGGTGTTAGGGATTAAGGATAGGGACTTTGGGGCCAAACTCCTTGGACTTCAATAAGGGTTTTGCTACTCACCTTGGAAGTTTCTCTAATCTCTCTGTGCCTTAGTTTTGCATCTATAAACGGGGATGATAATAGTATATCCCAGGGTTGGCATGAGGATGAAATGATTTAAAACATGTGTAAAGTGTTCAGAAGAGTGTCTGACACGTAGGAAGCACTAGATGTTAACTATTATTAAAATCAACATTAAAAAGGTCTTTATTTCTCCTCTGCACCACTTCTAGCTATTTCCCTCTCTCCTGGCTCTCCTTCCTCTCAGATGATCTACTTGAAAGTTCCATAAGCCTTTAACTCCAATTCACTTTTCCAACCAGTGACACTAAGATTTCTAATGCCCTATTTACTGCTTTTCTCCCCTTAGCCCGTGAGTTAGTTGAACCACCTGCCATCACTGACCACACCTGAGCCCCTCCTCTCTCTTGGTTTCCCCCCATCCTTATGGCTGCCCCTACTCTGCCTTCTCCAGAGGAGTCTCCTTTTCATTCATTCAGTCTTTACTGTTATTCCTGACATCATCTCACCAACCACATTCTCCTGGGGTGACTCCACTCCCGGGTATGGCTTCAACTCTCATGCTGATGACACCCAAAGGGTGTCAATCCTAATGACTGTTTCCTAGAGACGTCATGTCCTTTCTCATAACCATGACTTGGAGCTTTCCTTCCTCTTCCTGGCACTTTCTTCATCCCCAGCTCCCTTTTCCTGACTGGTTCTCAAGTTTTAATATACCATTTCTCTTGTTCCTCTCCTTTGAACTTGCATAGAGCTTTTCAGAAAAAAAAAAAACAACTCTAGCACAGTATAACCTTTTCTGTTGTTTGTTTATTTAGTTTCCCTCTAGAAATGAACTGCTTACAGGTATATATGTCCTCAAAGTATGGTGCCTGATACATAGGTTTGCAAAAAATCTGGATTCAATATATGAATATACAGTATCTATATAGAACAATTTATGATTCAGGTACAATTTAACTCAGAACTAAGCATTGGGTAAGATAATATCTCATCAAAATGTCAGTCCTCCCAGAAAATCTTATCGGGGTAAATATAAGAGATAAAGAAAAACATTCCATTTTAACAATATAAATGGCACTCTGGCTATACATAATATATTTTGCTATATTCTGTATTTTGCTGTGGGTATAAAACCAACTTTGAAAGATAAAGGGCTCCCTTTGATGTTTGTGACATCAAATATTACTTGACTATAGTCAACTGCTCTTTGAGCTCTGTTAAATCTTACAAGTACCGTATTTACCTAATTAGGAAAGTTTGGGAAATCAGGCTTCAGGCTCCCTGCCATGATTACAAACACCATGCATAAGTACAGAAGAGCAACTAATATATACATGGTTAAAAATCACACACTCTTTTTAAAGGGGTTTCAACGGCTTAGTGACTTGCTCTGGCTCTGTTTTTTTTTTTTTTTTTTTTTCGGTACGCGGGCCTCTCACTGTTGTGGCCTCTCCCGTTGCGGAGCACAGGCTCCGGACACGCAGGCTCAGCGGCCATGGTTCACGGGCCCAGCCAATCCGCGGCATGTGGGATCTTCCCGGACCGGGGCACGAACTCGCGTCCCCTGCATCGGCAGGCGGACTCTCAACCACTGCGCCACCAGGGAAGCCCCTGGCTCTGTTTTGACATGAGGCTAGGGACCTACCTGCAAAGTGCATCCGAACACACCGATCATCAGCATGGCCACGGACAAGTAATCGGTAAATACATCCCACCATGGCTTCAGAACCCGGAAGGCAGGCTGCTGCTCAGAGAACTGCCGGAACTCTGTCACCGGAATCATGTTTCTGAGAAAAGAGAGATTACTGGTGAATTAATTTATCTTTATGCACAACATACTGCATTGTTAACAGCATTTGAAATTCTGCTTCAACTCGTCGGATTCAGTGGTCGGAATCAGTCCAGGAGCTGTCACAGCACCTCAGAGTTTGAACAAGCTATTGAGAAATCCACCAGTTGAGGAAATAAGGAGCCCCATGTCGAAAAATCAAGTACCTTTGCTAACTCTTGTCTAACCAGTGGGTGCCCTTTAGCTCCACATGGACCAGAGAGAGCATGACCAGAGCCACCCGTTATTTCCTGGTCTCCCTTCCCCTAAACAGAGCACAAAGATGGCAGAAAGAGCAGAGCCCATCCTTTAAAATGTTTTTGCTATTTATCTTATCATCTTGGGTTTTTGCTTCAAACTACTTTTTTAAGTGTATCCTCAGCATTGGTTTGTATTAATTATTTACTAAGCCCTATTTGTAAAGCCTTTTGCTTGCTCCCTGGGGAAGGCAAACGACTTTGCCACTGGTCCTCTTCTTGTAAAAGGGACAATCTCATTGTGGGGAGGAGGTGTTGGGGAGAACTTCAATTTTTTTTTTTTTGCCCTCCCTCTTTTTTTGGTTCCTGTGCTTTTGACTTGATTTTTTTCTCTATTTCCTAAATTTCACTGTGAACCTCAAACTTATCCTCTGACAGTTTTCTCTGGAAACACCTAACTCTATCTAAATGACAGAGGATAAATGAATAGGGTGCACTGAGGCTCTGGGAAAAGCGGAAAAGAGACACATCCTTTTCTTAGCCTGCGTTGTCCTTTCTTATCGCTCAGTCCCACTGCCTGTATTATGATCTAAGACTTGAAGGTAACCATCCAGCTACAGGGAGAAGGAATATTCTTTCCTTATCTCATGGCAAGGAATAAGGGTGGCCAGTGAGGGCCAAAAAGACAGTTTCTCTCCCTTTTGCCATCTTTGGATCCAATAATCTTGCTCTTTACACCTGCCCTTGTTATTTAGTCTGATTAAAGGCAGGGAAAAGCTACATTTGGTGCTCATTCTTCCAACCCTTTTTGTTTCCTGGATCTTCTCTTCCCTAATAGTGAATTAAAGGCTGTACAATAAACAGCCTAAAGAAAACCAGAGCCTCTTCTTTGAGTTCACTGCTGTTTATCTTTGGAAACTATTATAATGTGTTCCATTCCATCTCACTGCTTTATCTGACTTTTTCTTAAGCAGTCTTCCTTAACATGACGTTGAAAATTCAACCGCTTCATGCTGCTTTCACCTATGACCTACCTACTCGACATCTTTGCAGCATTTGATATGATTGCCTCATTTTATTGAAACACAACTTTCCTTTTCTTCTTTTTTTTTTTAATGTTTATTTATTTTTGGCTGCGCCAGGTCTTAGTTGTGGCACTCGGGCTTTTCGTTGTTGTGGCATGAGGACTTCTTAGTTGTGGCACGCAAACTCTTAGTTGCAGCATGCACGCGGGATCTAGTTCTCCAACCAGGGATGGAACCAGGGTCCCCTGCATTGGGAGTGCGGAGTCCTACCCACTGGACCACCATGAAAAGTCCCAAAACACAACTTTCTTAACTCTACTTTGTTACCACCACTGGGCTGGAAGTTTCTTGAAGGGGGAAAATCTATATGTTATGCATATGTGTGTTCTCAAAACATAGGTTGCAGGCAAGCCACCCAAGCTAAATGAAAAACTTCACTTATTCCTAGTGTTATTAGCATTTCAGACTAGTCCAAAGTTTGATTTTCCTGACCTTTCACGACCTTTTTCTTCTCAATGGATCATTATAATCTCATGGCCCCAAATGTTTTCTTGTCACAGCTATCCAGTGGCGGTCACAGACAGGCACGAACTCATCTTAACTTCCACATTCTGCCTAAAAGCTACTGTCTTGTTCTATTTTGCACCTCTACCACTTACCACAGTGCCTGGAAAACAAGAGGCCCTGAACAACTGTCTGTTAAATTGATGGGTGAATTCGGATGCTTGTTCGTGGAGCAATGCTCACTCAATCAGATTGGGGGGGACCCTAGCCAGCTACAGTGACAGCACTAACAAGTATGGTGCCTGTGCTGTAGTCTGCATCCTTTGATAGATTTAGTTATTGTCTCCTTCATGATAACTTCCTGTACATCTTGGAGGGAATTGGGCTTGTTCTTTGAAGCAAGGAACAATTTCAGGAATAAAATATACCAATGTGTATTTTATTGAGAGCTGTGTTCTCAAACTTTTTGACCTCAGGATCCTTTCATGTTCTAAAATGTAGTGAGGAGGACCTCAAAGAGCACTTTTTAGGTGGGTGATACCTATCAATACTGGCCACATGAGAAATTAAAACCAAGAAATTTCAAAAATATATATTAACTCACTTAAAAATAACAAATCATTACAAGTTAACATAAATTGTTATTATAAAAAATAACTATATTCTCCAACACAAAAACAATTAATGAGAATAATAGCATTGTTTTATATTTTTGTAAATCTCTTTAAAAGCTGGCTTAATAGAATATAGCTGGATTCTCATATCTGCTTATTCAATCTGCTGAGATTTTTTTTTTTTTTTTTTTGCTGTACGCGGGCCTCTCACTGTTGTGGCTTCTCCCGTTGTGCAGCACAGGATCCGGACGCGCAGGCTCAGCGGCCACGGCTCACGGGCCCAGCCGCTCCGCGGCATGTGGGATCTTCCCGGACCGAGGCACGAACCCGTGTCCTCTGTATCGGCAGGTGGACTCTCAACCACTGCGTCACCAGGGAAGCCCGAGATATGTTGTTTTGATTGAAATTTATGAATCAAATATATGTGCAGTTAGCAAAAGGAGGACTTTCTTAACAGACTTTTTATATAATTGGGGATATTAACTTTTGATAATATATCAAACTAACTTGGTTAGTTGCAATATGGAATCTGAAAACTATATCAATGAACTTTTCAAACTCCTTGATGTTAAAACTCATTCGTCAGGGAGGACCTTCAAGATGGTGGAGAAGTAAGACATGGAGATCACCTTCCCCCCCACAACTACATCAAAAATACATCTACATGTGGAACCTCTCCTATAGAACACCTACTGAACGCTGGCAGAAGACCTCAGACTTCCCAAAAGGCAAGAAACTCCACAAGTACCTGGGTACGGAAAAAGAAAAAAGGAAAAACAGAGACAAAAGAATAGGGACAGGACCTGCACCAGTGGGAAGGAGCTGTGAAGGAGGAAAGGTTTCCACACACTAGGAAGCTCCTTCGCGGGCGGAGACTGCGGGTGGCGGAGGGGGACAGCTTCGGAGCCACGCAGGAGAGCACAGCAACAGGGGTGCGGAGGGCAAAGCGAAGAGATTCCCGCACAGAGGATCGGTGCCGACCGGCACTCACCAGCCTGAGAGGCTTGTCTGCTCACCCGCCAGGGCGGGCGGGGCTGGGAGCTGAGGCTCGGGCTTCGGTTGGAGCGCAGGGAGAGGGCTGGGGTTGGCAGCGTAAACACAGCCTGCAGGGGGCTAGTGCGCTACAGCTAGCAGGGAGGGAGTCCGGGAGAAAGTCTGGACTTACAGAAGAGGCAAGAGACCATTGTTTCCGGGTTCGCGGGGAGAGGGGATTAAAAGCGCCAACAGAAACGGGTGCGAGCCGCGGCTAGCAGCCGGGACCCCACAGACGGGCATGAGATGCTAAGGCCGCTGCTGCCGCCACCAAGAAGCCTGTGTGCGAGCACAGGTCACTATCCACACCTCCCCTCCTGGGAGCCTGTGCAGCCCGCCACTGCAGGGTCCCGTGATCCAGGGACAACTTCCCCGGGAGAACGCACGGCGCGCCTCAGGCTGGTGCAACGTCACAGTGGCCTCTGCCGCCGCAGGCCCGCCCCGCAATCCGTACCCCTCCCTCCCCCCGGCTTGAGTGAGCCAGAGCCCCCGAATCAGCGGCTCCTTTAACTCCGTCCTGTCTGAGCGAAGAACAGACGCCCTCAGGCGACCTACACGCAGAGGTGGGGCCAAATCCAAAGCTGAGCCCCAGGAGCTGTGCGAAAAAGAAGAGAAAGGGAAATCTCTCCCAGCAGCCTCAGGAGCAGCGGATTAAAGCTCCACAATCAGCTTCATGTACCCTGCATCTGTGGAATACCTGAATACACAACGAATCATCCCAAATTGAGGAGGTGGACTTTGGGAGCAACTGTAGACTTGGGGTTTGCTGTCTGCGACTTATTTGTTTCTAATTTTTATGTTTATCTCAGTATAGATTTTAGCACTTGTTATCATTGGTGGATTTGTTTATTGGTTTGGTTGTTCTCTTCTTTTTTTATTATTTATTTAAATAATTTTTTTCATCTATTATTCTCTTTTTCATTCTTTTTTTCTCCCTTTTTTCTGAGCCATGTGGCTGACAGGGTCTTGGTGCTCTGACCTGGTGTCAGGCCTGAGCCTCTTGAGGTGGGAGAGCTGAGTTAATGACACTGGACCACCAGTGACCTCCCAGCGCCATGTAATATAAATCAGCGAGAGCTCTCCCACAGATCTCCATCTCAATGCTAAGACCCAGCTCCACCCAACTGCCAGCAAGCTCCAGTGCTGGACGCCCCACGCCAATCAACTAGCAAGACAGGAGCACAACCCTGCCCATTAGCAGAGAGGCTGCCTAAAGCCATACTCAGTTCACAGACACCCCGAAACACACCACCGGATGCGGCCCTGCCCACAAGAAAGACAAGATCCAGCCCCACCCACCAGAACAGAGGCACCAGTCCCCTCTACCTGGAAGCCTACACAAGCCACTGAACCAACCTCAGCCACTGGAGGGCAGACACCAAAAACAACGGAAACTAGGAACCTGCAGCCTGCGAAAAGGAGACCCCAAACACAGGAAATTAAACAAAATGAGAAAACAGAGAAATATGCAGCAGACGAAGGAGCAAGGTAAAAACCCACCAGACCAAACAAATGAAGAGGAAATAGGCAGTCTACCTGAAAAAGAATTCAGAATAATGGTAGTAAAGATGATCCAAATTCTTGGAAATAGAATAGACAAAATGCAAGAAACATTTAACAAGGACCTAGAAGAGCTAAAGAGGAAACAAGCAACAATGAACAACACAATAAATGAAATTAAAAATACTCTAGATGGGATCAATACCAGAATAACTGAGACAGAAGAACGGATAAGTGACCTGGAAGATAAAATAATGGAAATAACTACTGCAGAGCAGAATAAAGAAAAAAGAATGAAAAGAATTGAGAACAGTCTCAGAACTCTGGGACAACATTAAATGCACCAACATTCAAATTATAGGGGTCCCTGAAGAAGAAGAGAAAAAGAAAGGGTCTGAGAAAATATTTGAAGAGATTATGGTTGAAAACTTCCCTAACATGGGAAAGGAAATAGTCAATCAAGCCCAAGAAGGGCAGAGAGTCCCATACAGGATAAACACAAAGAGAAACATAACAAGACACATATTAATCAAACTATCAAAAATTAAATAAAAGAAAAAATATTAAAAGCAGCAAGGGAAAAGCAACAAATAACATACAGGGGAAACCCCATAATGTTAACAGCTGATCTTTCAGCAGAAACTCTGCAAGCTAGAAGGGAGTGGCAGGACATATTTAAAGTGATGAAAGGGAAAAACATACAACCAAGATTACTCTACCCAGCAAGGATCTCATTCAGATTTGATGGAGAAATTAAAACCTTTACAGACAAGCAAAAGCTAAGAGAATTCAGCACCACCAAACCAGCTTTACAACAAATGCTAAAGGAACTTCTCTAAGCAGGAAACACAAGAGAAGGAAGAGACATACAAAAACAAACTCAAAACAATTAAGAAAATGGTAATAGGAACATACAAATTGATAATTACTTAAATGTAAATGGATTAAATGCTGCAACCACATGACACAGACTGGCTGAATGGATACAAAAACAAGACCCGTATATATGCTGTCTACAAGAGACCCACTTCAGACCTAGGGACACATACAGACAAAGTGATGGGATGGAAAAAGATATTCCATGCAAATGGAAATCAGAAGAAAGCTGGAGTAGCAATTCTCATATCAGACAAAATAGACTTTAAAATAAAGACTATTAGAAGAGACAAAGAAGGACACTACATAATGATCAAGGGATTGATCCAGAAGAAGATATAACAATGGTGAATATTTATGCACCCAACATAGGAGCACCACAATACATAAGGCAAATGCTAACAGCCATAAAAGGGGAAATCGACATAACACAATCATAATAGGGGACTTTAACACCCCACTTTCACCAATGGACAGATCATCCAAAATGGAAATAAATAAGGAAACACTAGCTTTAAATGATACATTAAACAAGATGGACTTAATTGATATTTATAGGACATTCCATCCAAAAACAACAGAATAAACTTTCTTCTCAAGCGCTCATGGAACATTCTCCAGGATAGATCATATCTTGAGTCACAAATCAAGCCTTGGTAAATTTAAGAAAATTGAAATTGTATCAAGTATCTTTTCGGACCACAACGCTGTGAGACTAGATATCAATTACAGGAAAAAACTGTAAAAAATACAAACACATGGAGGCTAAACAATATGCTACTAAATAACCAAGAGATCACTGAATAAATTAAAGAGGAAATAAAAAAATACCTCGAAACAAATGACAATGAAAACACGATGACCCAAAACCTATGCGATGCAGCAAAAGCAGTTCTAAGAGGGAAGTTTAGAGCAAAACAATCCTACCTCAAGAAACAAGAAACATCTCAAATCAACAACCTAACCTTACACCTAAGGCAATCAGAGAAAGAAGAACAGAAAAAACCCGAAGTTAGCAGAAGGAAAGAAATCATAAAGATCAGATCAGAAATAAATGAAACAGAAATGAAGGAAGCAATAGCAAAGATCAGTAAAACTAAAAGCTGGTTCTTTGAGAAGTTAAACAAAATTGATAAACCATTAGCCAGACTTACCAAGAAATAAAAGTGAGAAAACTCAAATCAACAGAATTAGAAATGAAAAAGGAGAAGTAAAAACTGACATTGCAGAAATACAAAGTATCATGAGATATTACTATAAGCAACTATATGCCAATAAAATGAACAACGTGGAAGAAATGGAAAATTCTTAGAAAATCAAAACCTTCCAAGACTGAACCAAGAAAATATAGAAAATATAAACAGACAAAGCACTGAAGTTGAAACTGTGATTAAAAATCTTCCAACAAACAAAAGCCCAGGACCAGACAAGATTCACAGGCGAATTCTATCAAACATTTAGAGAGGAGATAACACCTATCCTTCTCAAACTCTTCCAAAATATAGCAGAGGGAGGAACATTCCCAAATTCATTCTATGAGGTCACCATCACTCTGATATCAAAACCAGACTAAGATGTCACCAAAAAAAGAAAACTACAGGCCAATATCACTGATGAACATAGATGTAAAAATCCTCAACAAAATACTAGAAAACAGAATCCAACAGCACATTAAAAGGATCCTACACCATGATCAAGTGGGGTTTATCCCAGGAATGCAAGGTTTCTTCAAGATATGCAAGTCAATCAATGTGATACACCATATTAACAAATTGAAGGATAGAAACCATATGATAATCTGAATAGATGCAGAAAAAGCTTTCGACAAAGTTCAACACCCATTTATGATAAAAACCCGCCAGAAAGTAGGCATAGAGGGAACTTACCTCAACATAATAAAAACTATATATGAGAAACCCACAGCCAACATCGTTCTCAATGGGGAAAAACTGAAACCATTTCCTCTAAGATCAAGGAAAAGACAAGGTTGCCCACTCTCACCGCTGTTATTCAACACATTTCTGGAAGTTTTAGCCACAGCAATCAAAGGAGAAAGAGATATAAAAGGAATCCAAATCAGAAAAGAAGTAAAAGTGTCATTGTTTGCAGATGACATGATACTATACATAGAGAATCCTAAAGATGCTACCAGAAAACTACTAGAGCTAATCAATGTATTTGGTAAAGTAGCAGCATACTAAATCAATGCACAGAAATGTCTTGCATTCCTATACATTAATGATGAAAAATTTGAAAGAGAAATTAAGGAAACACTCCCATTTACCACTGCAACAAAAAGAATAAAATACCTAGGAATAAACCTACCTAAGGAGACAAACTACCTGTATACAGAAAACTATAAGACAGTGATGAAAGAAATTAGAAACGACACAAACAGATGGAGAGATATACCATGTTCTTGGATTGGAAGAATCAACATTGTGAAAATGATTATACTACACAAAACAATCTACATATTCAATGCAATCTCTATCAAACTACCAATGGCATTTTTCACAGAACTAGAACAAAAAATTGCACAATTTGTATGGAAACACAAAAGACCCCGAATAGCCAAAGCAATCTTGAGAAAGAAAAACGGAGCTGGAGGAATCAGGCTCCCAGACTTCAGACTATACTACAAAGCTACAGTAATCTAGACAGTATGGTACTGGCACAAAAACAGAAATATAGATCAATGGAACAGGATAGAAAGCCCAGATAAACCCACACACATATGGTCACCGTGTCTTTGATAAACAATGCAAGAATATACAATGGAGAAAAGACAGCCTCTTCAATAAGTGGTGCTGGGAAAACTGGACAGCTACCTGTAAAAGAATGAAATTAGAACACTCCCTAACACAGTATACAAAAATAAACTCAAAATGGATAAAGACCTAAATGTAAGGCCAGACACTATCAAACTCTTAGAGGAAAACATAGGCAGAACACTTTATTACATAAATCACAGCAAAATCCCTTTTACCCACCTCCTAGAGTAATGGAAATAACAAGAAAAATAAACAAATGGTACCTAATGAAACTTAAAAGCCTTTGCACAGCAAAGGAAACCATAAACAAGATGGAAAGACAACCTTCAGAATGTGAGAAAATATTTGCAAATGAAGCAACTGCCAAAGGATTAATCTCCAAAATATACAAGCAGGTCATGCAGCTCAATATCAAAAAAACAAATAACCCAATCCAAAAATGGGCAGAAGACCTAAATAGACATTTCTCCAAAGAAGATATACAGATTGACAACAAACATATGAAAGGATGTTCAACATCACTAATCATTAGAGAAATGCAAATCAAAACTACAATGAGGTATCACCTCACACCAATCAGTATGGCCATCAGCAAAAAATCTACAAACAGGGGGCTTCCCTGGTGGCGCAGTGGTTGAGAGTCTGCCTCCCGATGCAGGGGACATGGGTTCGTGCCCCGGTCCGGGAAGATCCCACATGCCGCGGAGCGGCTAGGCCCGTGAGCCATGGCCGCTGAGCCTGTGCGTCCGGAGCCTGTGCTCTGCAACGGGAGAGCCCACAACAGTGAGAGGCCCGCGTACTGCAAAAAAAAAAAAAAGTCTACAAACAATAAATGCTGGAGAGGGTGTGGAGAAAAGGGAACCCTCTGGCACTGTTGGTGGGAATGTTAATTGATACAGCCACTATGGAGAACAGTATGGAGGTTCCTTAAAAAACTAAAAATAGAACTACCATACGACCCAGCAATCCCACTCCTGGGTATATACCCTGAGAAAACCATAATTCAAAAGGAATCATGTACCACAATGTTCATTGCAGCTCTATTTACAGTAGCCAGGATATGGAAGCAACCTAAGTGTCCATCGACAGATGAATGGATAAAGAAGATGGGTCACATATATACTATGGAATATTACTTAGCCATAAAAAAAAACCGAAATTGAACTATTTGCAGTGAGGTGGAAGGACCTAGAGTCTGTCATACAGGGTGAAGTAAGTCAGAAAAACAAATACCATATGCTAACACCTATATATGGAATCTAAAAAAAAGGTTCTCATGAACCTAGGGGCAGGACAGTAATAAAGACGGAGACCTAGAAAATGGACTTGAGGACATGGGGAGAGGGAAGGGTAAGCTGGGACGAAGTGAGAGAGTAGCATTGACATATATACACTACCAAATGTAAAACAAATAGCTAGTGGGAAGCAGCTGCATAGCACAGGGAGATCAGTTCGGTGCTTTGTGACCACCTAGAGGGGTGGGATAGGGAGAGTGGGAGGGAGATGCAAGAGGGAGGGGATATGGGGATATATGTATACATATGGCTGATTCACTGTTATACAGCAGAAGCTAACAGAACATTGTAAAGCAATGATACTCCAATAAGGATGTTAAAAAAAAAAAAAACTCATTCGTCTATCTTTCACTTTGAATGGATCTTTTATCTGTACATGATTTGGTAAAAACATGTGTTGGTCATCTGGAAAATACTGGATCACTTAGTTATGGAGATCTCACAAATGTTACAAATCATACCTAAAAATCACATTCATTAATATCACTACTGCTTTCATCAGAAAATTTTTTAAGTAATTGGAGGCTATCCAACTCATGGTGGTGGACACAAATTTTCCAAAATTCTATTCCTCACTTGAAAGTTTGAATTTTATTTGTGGCAGCAAATATTATCAGTTGTTTGCCTTGAGATGTCAAGTTCGCTTCAATCATTTTGAGAAAGTATCTTCCACATAGTCAAGTCTGAATAATCAGTTGTTTTATTCAATTAAAAATGGTACGTTATGATAAAGTGGCTAATTCAACTCCAATAAGGATTTCCCTTGAGACACCCACTGTACTTTGAATTCAGCAGAAGTGCTTTATGTATTCTTCCCTTTCATCACACTGTATATTATTACAATACGTAGTCAAAGGTCAAGAGCTATTAAAATAATAATTTTTACTGATTCAATGAGGACATTAGATGAAACTGGCTTTTTTCTTCCTTTAAGTTGTAAAAGTGTGCCAATGAAGAATACTGTACAGTAGAATTTGGTGCCTCTATTATGATTCACGCTAAGATGACTTACCCACCATTGCTTTTGTACCATCAGTGAAAAAGGCAAAAAAATATCTTAGCATTAAAAATTAGTTTTGATCTTGTGGACCCCCTGAAAATGTTTAGGTGACTGGTGTTCCATGAGTCACACTTTGAGAACCACTGAGGTAGAGGCTCACTGTTCCTTCCTTTATCTATGGCTCACCTTGAAAAAGCAAAGGCCTGGGCACTTAATCATGAGATTCTCCGAGTCCTTGGCTGAGTTGTTTCATTGGCATCATTCTCTTAATAGGGAAAATAAAGACAAACTGAGGAATCTAAGAAACTTAAGTATTATCTACTGCTTCCTAATACTGGTACAGCCTAGTTAAGACGGACTGTCAGAGAAACAAACAGTCAAGATGAAACAGACTTTCAGCATTATAACTCTACTCAATGTACTTAACCTCTTTTGGGTAAGTGTGTGTAAGTGTGTGTGCTCGTGTATGTACATGCCCTTATATGTACGTACATATATAATACATATAAATGTATACATATAAATGTATGTATACATTTATGTATACATACATAAATGTATGTATACATATACATTATATGTATATATAATACATATAAATGTATGCAGACATACGTATAATACACACACAGATGTATAATACACATACACATAGACTTTATTGTTTTTACATATCACAAGGCTCAAAGCCAATATCCAGCACAGATTTAATCCTTGGAATTATTTTTGATGCAAGGAGGAAGTAAAGGAGAAGTTGACTTAAAAACGCCAAAACTAAACAGAGGGTAGATGAACCTTGTGCTTGCTTAATTGAAAAACAATTTTGTATTCTTTCACAAATTTCAGCATCTCTTAAAGTTGTGTATTACAGTGATGACACAATTTCTCTTTCACTATCATTGTAGTTTCCACACGATTTGTGACCATTTCAAGCTGAAGAAGCCACTTCTGAATAAACTGCTGAGTTTATAGTTTTTTCCCCTAAAGATCAATTAGGATAATTATACTTATATTTAATTTTTTTTTCTATTTTAGAAATATAAATGGTTATCTTTATATTTCTTCCAGCTCTAATTTCCAACCATTATGTAAGATTTTAGCTTACCTAATAATGTCTTTGGAAACATGGCATTTCACATTCAATCAAGAGATTCTGGTATCCTATACCAAGGTGAGGGGGGGCTAGGATGAATTGGTAGATTGGGATTGACATATATACACTATTGATACTCTGTATAAAATTGAAAACTAATGAGAACCTACTGTATACCACAGGGAACTCAACACTCTGTGGTGACCTAAATGGGAAGGAAATCCAAAAAAGAGGGGATATATGTATACGTATAGCTGATTCACTTTGCTGTACAGTAGAAACTAAGACAACATTGTAAAGCAACTATACTCCAATAAAAATTTTTAAAAAAGAAATTCTGGTATCCTAATTAAAAATATATAAACTTTTATATTATGTTATATATTTGCCTCTGTATCCTTTTGCAGAAATCTATTTGCATTACTTTTATTAAAAATACTTATTACCAAAAGTCATTTTAATGGCCTCATTGTCTATAAAATTTTACCTCTCAAAAATATCACATAACATAATCCTTAGGTAAAGAATATTGGTAAAGTTAGTTGCAAACTCAGAGTTTTTTATTTCTTTCATTTATCTGGTTCTTCCTGAAACAATCTGTCTTCCTCCCTCTCAGGAGAAGTTTAATATCTTCTCCAGAATTAATTACAGAACAAATTCTACTCTATTTGTTAACCCATGACTTTAAGAATACCAAACATATTCTACTTTGATTCAAATCTGATTGCTAACACTGTTTTCCAACAGCTATCAGGTGGGTATATATGGCTAACAGTGCTTTGTTCCACATTTTTCTGGCAGATGGAGAATGGCATCACCTTTAGACAGTACAATCATATACCACTCAAGGAAACAAGGGCCAATTCCAAGTGATAATAGTAATCATATCAGTAACATAGTGAGTGTCCCCTTACAAAAATGAATTTTAAAAATTCAGTAATTCCTGAGCATCAAGTGTGAATTCTACAGGAAAGAAACCCACATATATTATTCATCTACGTGGCTAAATCTAATGGTCAATTCTCAGCCCTCACCTTACCTGCTCTATCTTCAGCATTTGGCATAAAGTGCCCATTCTCTACTTGGCTTTCAGGATGTCACAGCCTTTAGGTTTTCCTCCTGTTTTCCATGCTGTTCCTTCTTTAACTACTTGTCTGTTACCTCATCTTCCCCCGACCTCTGACTTTGGTGTGCCCAATGCTTAGTCTTCGATGCAGTTCTCTCCTCTAACTCACTCCCCTGTGAGCATAGTGCTTTAAATGGCAGACCCAACTGCCTACTCGGTATCTCCATCTGGACATCCAGTAGACACATGAAACTCACTACGTGCCACACTAACTCCAGTTCCATTCCCTTATCTCCACCTCTCCCATCCCTGGCAAAGCCCTGTTGCTCTTGCAACTTTTCCCCCTTGATGGCAACTCCATCTTTCCAGGTGCTCAGACCAACGTTTCTGGAGTTATCCATGAGTCTTCTTTGTCTCTTACATCCCACATCCCATCTGTCAAAAAATACTTATATTCCTTATTGTCTGTCCCCCCTAAAAGAATGAAAGTTTCTTGAGGACAGGAACTTTCTTTTCAATTCTATTTTGTATTTTGACGTGTCCCTGTACCTAGAAAATAATGCTTGGCATATAGTAGGCACTCAATATTTGCTGAATAAATCAGTGAATAACTAGTAATTTTAATAAAGATAGGGGGTGCAATTGCCTTTCGTTTTGGAAAGAATGATTATGAAAGCAAAGCGTGTGTCTGAGTAATGTCATGGGAGGAAGATCCCACAGTGCAGGGCCGGGACATTGGCAGAGCCAAGGCCAGTGCAGAAAAGCAGTGTAAAAGAGGAAGGGCACAGAAATACCATGATTTATTTATGGGTCCTTCTCAGTGGTACCAATCAAAATAAAGTCATCAGAACATGCTCCAAACATCAATTATAAAACAAATTACGTTTCCTCTAGCAGTGCAAAGATGGAAATAAAAAACAGGACAAAAGCCGAAGTTTCTAATTTTATAGAAATATCTTTCTTTCTTAGGAGAGTGTGACTCTTGATTGTGTTTTACTCTGTAGTTGTGGTATATGTGACAAAATTTTTTTTAGAAAAATCCACTAGAGAAGACCATAATTATATGGGTCTATAGACATATACTTAATTTAAAGAAACTCATAAATGGGTTATAACAGTTCAGAACCCAAAAGGCACTTTCAGAAGTCATCCACTCCATAACTGTCATTTTATGAGTGAACAACCTGAACCAAGAGAGATTATGTGACTTACCCAAGGAACACAGCTAGCGGTGAGCCTTGACTTCTGGTCAAATCTTACCTCTTACTATACAGCTCCTAGTTAACTACATCATGCTGATCTGAATGTACAGAATCTAAAATATACTAGGAAACAAATGGTTTAAATAGAATTTCTCTTTTCATGTCCCTCTTTGAAAATAAAATGAAAAATAAACTATTATTAATACATTTAAATGATTCTTAAGCTATAG
Organism: Delphinus delphis; assembly: GCF_949987515.2. Taxonomy (NCBI): domain Eukaryota; kingdom Metazoa; phylum Chordata; class Mammalia; order Artiodactyla; family Delphinidae; genus Delphinus; species Delphinus delphis. The sequence continues at coordinate 78,310,218 of NC_082683.1, read as the reverse complement.
TGCTCTTATAGTCCCATAAATGAGAACTTTAGATTCAGAAGGAATCACGAGGCAAGTTGAACTTGCAACCCAGTGGATACTTCTGTACTATCATCTCCTTGAATATTTCTGCTATGCCGTGTGTTAAATTAATGGCCCAATCACATTATTTGAAAAGTATTCAAAATGAGCTTAACCTGTTTTTCTAAGACAGGTGGGGAACAAAAATTATGCCTACCTGGCAATTTTAGTTATCTTTTAATCAGTAAAGATAGAATACCTCTTTCTCATTATACCCTTCCCATATTTAAAGAAAACTCCTTTAGTCACCGTGCTTCAGGTCACACATCTCAAGGCTGCTGCTTTACATACTAGTTTCCACAGTTATCTTTAACACAGTCATAAGCTTTTTTTAAAAAATTAATTTAATTTTTTATACGGCAGGTCCTTATTAGTTATCTATTTTATACATATTAGTGTATAGATGTCAATCCCAATCTCCCAATTCATCCCACCACCACCAAAAATTTGTTATGTACTATTATCAGTAGCTGATTTTTCTCTCTCACAAGCATAATTCATTTACTCATGCACTTGCTATAAATAATTATAGCATTATAATAAATATGTATTAAAATGTATATTAAAATGTACATTAAAAATATAAATTTTAAGATATGCCACGCACCGTGCTAGGTGCTGGTGGAATGGAAGTGAACAAAATAGACAAAGTGCCTGCCTCACCCCTGTGTACTCTACTAGGAGAATGTGCTTGAAAGAAATTCCTATGAAAGCATGAATTGTAACTGCTCTTCTTTGTACATGTGATTGATTATTGTTTCTGGTGCCAATGGTGCATTTAAAGAGGTGGTTGTTTTCATTTCATTGAGGACAAGGTTTATATCTTGTTTAACTTTGTATCTTCTAGAAAATAGCACAGTGCCTTAGAATAGACCCTCAATACATATTTGTTAAATTCAAAGAGGCCTAAACATATACACACCCAATTGAGCATTTTGTAGTAAAGACCAAATTCTTCTATTATGTTATTATCCTCTGTTATAGTTTGATACTACAATAAATAAGAGAGTAACGATTATCACACAGCTTCACACTGTAAATAGTGACTATTCAAAGTACATCCACTACTGAAGAGACAGTTTGAGAAGAGGACAAGAGTCAGGAATAATTTATAATTTCAAAGTTAAGGGTCATTGAAATTTTTTTTTTTTTTTTTTTTTTTTTGCGGTATGCGGGCCTCTCACCGTTGTGGCCTCTCCCGTTGCGGAGCACAGGCTGCAGACGGGCAGGCTCAGTGGCCATGGCTCACGGGCCCAGCCGCTCCGTGGCACGTGGGATCTTCCCGGACTGGGGCACGAACCCATGTCCCCTGCATCGGCAGGTGGACTCTCAACCACTGCACAACCAGGGAAGCCCGGGTCACTGAAATTTTAATGTACAATGTCTGTCACCAGTTATAAAAAGGGTGTGTCATTCGATGACGACTTCTTAGGCACCAACCTGTACCCAATGGCCACATTTTGTGACTCCCTTATCAAAACATTACCCTATTAAGAAACAAGTGGCAGAAAACAGATCCAAACAAAGAAGTGTTATTTATAATATAATGGTCTGGAATACTGCATTTATAAATCTTAGTGAGATCTTGATTTCTTTAGAATTTTTGTCAAAGAGCTTCAGCTACATGTATATGACACTAATAATTATGTAATGCTTAATCTATACATTTTAAGTAAATTTCAACTCAGAAATCTTTTTGAGAATGAGGCTAAATTGTGATCTAATCGTTTTTTAAACCCTGACCATAAAAGATTATCATAAAATCATAAAATGTTACTCATTCCCTCAGCTCTCTGCACCCCACTGGTCTTCTTGGTCACCTCTTCATTCCACACTGTTTCTACTTCCTTTAAACCGGGAACAATCTTCCAGGAATTAGTGTATACTCAACCCCCCGCCCCCCAACCCCATAAGATTCTAAACTCTTGAAAAGACTGTGTGTTTCCCCGTATGTGATTTAGACGAGGTTTCGGTTCTTACCAGTCTTCACATCCAAAAACTAAGTCTAGATTTCAATTTAGTAAATCTGTAATGATTGTTTTGAAGATGATTTATTTCTTCCTTTAATGGACAAAAAAAGACTGAGGCTTATCTTTAGTCCAGTTTTCCCCCTTGAACAAAGAGAGCATAATAGTTCTAAGCAGCTGACACACCATGAATATACAGTGCAGGCCGGAAGATTTAAACAAGTGCAGGAAGCCATCTACCTGGAAGGCAACTTTCTCTCTGAGGAAGGGACAGGGAGGAGAGGTAGGTGGAGAAGACGGGAAAATTCCTGCTCTCTAGAACATTAAAACTAAAAAGTTTTTGTGTTTTTTTTTTTTTGCGGTACGCAGGTCTGTCACTGTTGTGGCCTCTCCCGTTGCGGAGCACAGGCTCCGGACGCGCAGGCTCAGCAGCCATGGCTCACGGGCCCAGCCGCTCCGCGGCATGTGGGATCATCCTGGACCAGGGGAAGAACCCGTGTCCCCTGCATCGGCAGGTGGACTCTCAACCGCTGCGCCATCAGGGAAGCCCTAAAAAGTTTTTTGTTTATTTTTCACAAAATAGAGCAGTCTGAAAAGGCAGGGATCACCTTTTCTTTCATATTGCACGCTATGGGGCCTAAAATGCTCAATAGTTTGTTGAATCGAATTCCTAATGATTCTGTGGGGGGAATGTTGCCTTTTCTGTTCCAACAGAAAGTTTGGTGTGTTTTATAAACACCTTTTCACACACATAAGTAGACTGGTATGTATGAAAACAGAGCACCAACCAAAAGAGTGACAGGGAAGTTAAAGCAACTTGTTATCAAAACTTTGCTACTAAGCTTTCTTTTTCAATGGGGTAAAATTTCAAATTTCCAGCCATGTTAAATACAGTAGGAGACAAAAGTAACCCTCCTCAGGAAACAAGAGATTGGCGGTTAAAGTGAGAGATTGAAAGACTAATGGATTTATAGTATGACCATTTTTATCATCCTTTAACTCATCTTTATAAGAATCTGACATTCACAATTTCTTTTTTAAGATCAGGGACCATGGTAGGGTTGTTAATAGCAGAAAAATATTAAATGCTGAATAAATTTCTTTGGGGCTTTTCAAGAAGGTTATTCTCAAGAAGTTAGCTCTTGGTCTGTCTTTTCTGTTGGCTGTGCTCGGTAAAATCCATGATGGAAGGAAGAAGTTCAGATCCTCCAGTCTCCAAGAAAAAAAAAAAAAACTACAGGAGAAAATCAACAATGACCAGAATTTTACTGTCAGCATATTAAAACTGACATGAATGTACCTGAAAATTGGAATATTAGGTTTTTGTCCATCCAACCAATAAATATTTAACACAAGGCTTTGTGCCTAAAAGAAAAATATTTGTTGGGTTTGGCTGTAAAGTTAACACATTGATTTAATGGCCCATCTTTTCCAAGTTAGACATTATATGAGTTCCCTCTTCCAACTCTTATTCTCTCACAGCAAAGCTAAATAAAATCTAACATGGTGATATTCAGTTCTCCTAGAGTCTCACATCCTAAAGGCTGGCAAAGGGCATAAGAAGCTTCTGTATATGAAGGCTCCAGGAGAATATGGTCAAAGGCTACTTGCCTCTCACACCTAGACTGTGCCAAGAATCTAAATGAAAAAATCCTTGGAAAATATAAATCAATTCATTAAAATACATCTGTTTCTGAAGATAATTATTCTTTTCCAAAAACACATAATAAGACCCTATTTCCCGCCCTCCAGAAAAAGGAAAGAAACTAGGTGATGCACATGATTGCAAAGGTTGAGTGGTCTCTGGGGCTCTCATAAAGTCACTACAAAGGAGATACAAGCAATAGTAGCAGGTCCTTGTGGTGCTAACCCTACGATAGGAATGTTCTTTCAATCTCTCCTCACTTTTCAGACTCCTATGTACCCTGCAGAGCTTGGCTTTAGTACCACTTACTCAGAGAAGCTGTCCTTGATCTCACTGACTAGGGCAAATCCAACACTGCAGGCTCTCACAGCACTGTGGACCTCTCTTGGTTGTCCCTGTCATAGACACCATTTTCCATTCATTTGTGTGGTTCTGGGTGAATGTTGGTCTCCATTGTCTTCCCAACACCTAACAGTCTTGGCACATAACAGGTGCTCAATATATATTAATCAAACAAATTAATAATTCATTCAAAACAAAGTTCCAAGAACAGTTCCAAAAACAGTTCCAAGTGTGAGATCTCAGACTTATTAATTTGAATACTTTGTCAGCAAAAAGAAAATAGAGGGAAAAATTTAGAGCCCATCAGCTAACTTGGAATAAGACCCCAAACAGTGCCATCTTTATAGACAAACTGTATAGCAATATTTTGAAACTGTTTACTTGCAGTTGCTATTATTAGTAAGAAAGATGGCTTGGGGCCAGATGAGGTCTTCCTGAGAAAACTATTTCAAAGATATTGAGCTCTGCCAAATGTATTTTTAAATGGTTCAAAGACCTAGAAGACAAGATACTAAAGCCCAGTAATATTATCAACTTGCATGGTGACATCCAGTTATCTAAACCAGTTTTATTCAACAGCTTCATCAGTAGGATGAAAAGGCAGATTGAGGATGCTTGAAAGGAATAAAACTGATTCAAGAGTTGTTAAATTGGGAGGTTTTAATTATTAATCACAAATACTGAAAAACTATGCAGAAAGGTCACAGACATTTAAAAACAGATTTAGAAGGAAAAAGTGAGGAAGAAACAAGTAAAATGTCTTTTTAAAAGTCGAACATTTCAAAGCTGAGAGATCCTTGGAAGTTCTGAAGTAAAATGGGATTTAGGAATGAGTGAATAATCTTTTGGGTGGCTTAGGGCCAAGGGAAAAGACAAGGTTTACGGAACAACTGTGGGGATTTATTTGTTTTTACTTATCCTGTAATGTTTAATCCTATTTCAGATGACCCATGTTAAAAACTTAACAGACCAATGTTGTAGGGCCCTAAAAAATGGTTATACAGACATAAGTTAAAATTGTTTCTGGAAAAACAAAGTAAATGTCTACTCAACAAAGGAATAGAAATTGGTAAGAGATAAGTTGGTTCATTTCTACTCAATGTTCTCAGATATGAAAAGTGTTGGTATTCTTGTGGGAAAGAAGTGTAACCTAGGGAAATGAGGTCTAGAAGGCCAGGATTTTGATTCATCCTTGGTCTTTCCTTTCTGGAGGCTGAGAGAGGGATATATTATCATTAGAGATAGCTACTCTAGAGGCACAAAGTTTTTCAAGGATAGATTCGGTGCCATTGAAAAGCTCTATATTCCTAGCACCTACCACGGTGCCTGGCAGCTTTATTCATTCTTTCTGCAAGTACTAGAGTAGCTTTTATCTGCAAGGTATTGAGCTCACTAATGTGGATATACCAATGATTAAGACAGATATAACTCCTGTCCTTATGAACCTTATATCATGATGAAAAGACATAGTAAATAACGACACACAACCATTTAATCACAATTGTGACAGGTGTGATAAAGTGGAAGTTTTGGGTACTCTGGTAGTATACCGTAAGTCCCCTACATACGAACCTTCAGGTTGCAAACTTTCAAAGATACAAACGTGTTTGCATGTCCAATCACGTAAGTTAGTTCACGTGTCTGGCGTACACTGTCACGTGCGTGCATCCTCTACAAGTGGTTGTGTTTTTGTGTACTTACATCGTGTAGCTTACTGATGAAGACCTGATGGAATTGGAAGCCCAGAAAAAGGACGAAGAGAGACAAGAGGCAGAAGTAGTAACTGAAGAACTGAAGAGGTTCACGATGCAGGAGATGGCAAGGGGATTTTCTTTATTTGAGAAGGTACTGTTAGTTTTTGAGGCACAGGACCCGAACGTAGAACGGTACACGAAGGTTGCGGCAGCCGTTCGGAATGCAATCCAGTGCTACCGTGTCATCCATGATGAGATAAAAAGAGCTCCTACCCAGATATCACTGGGTCGTTTTTTCAATAGGGTAGATAGAACTGAATCCAGCAAGGAACCAGAACCTGCGCCATCAACGTCAGGCATGAGTGAAATTGCAGCTTGCCCTCCGTCCCCTATTGCTGATGATCCTTCAGCTCTACCACCTCCCACCTCCTCTCCCTCCTCCAGTCAGTAACTCTTCTTGCCTGTTCACTCGATGCCAGATGCTGTACTGTACTACTGTACTTTTCAAGGAACTGTACTGTAAGATTAAAAATGTTTTATTTTTTGTGTTTGTTTTTTTATGTATTATTTGTGTGAAAAGTATTATAAACCTATTACAGCACAGTACCATATAGCCGATTGTGTTAGTTGGGGACCCTGGCTCACCTTGTTGGACTTACCAACAAACTGGACTTATGAATGTGCTCTCAGAACAGAACTCGTTCGTATGTAGGGGACTTACTATACTGAGGTACCTGAGCTACAGGGGGTTTAGGAAGTGATGCCTACATGAAAATAGGAAGTATAGGTAGGAATAGTTACTTTGATAAAGTTGGAGCCCAGGACCAGGAGAACATTCTGGGCAGAATGAAAGGGCTGAAATGTGACGGCTTTTGGTTCCCCCTTTGAGACATATCATTTTGCCCTCCATCACTCATTAGAAAGGTTTTGGTTCTGTTTATTCGAATAAGGTTGGACTTGATATCTTCTGTCTCTGGAGACATGAGGGAAGGGGTAGCCTGAGCTCGTTCAGATTCCATGAGACAGAGGGTGCCCCAAGTTACATGTTCTTAGACTGAAAGGACAAAAAGTCACCGGGACTCACGAGCAGTCTTTTTCTAAGGTGGCAGCTATGAGGGCCAAAGGCTGCTCTTCTCTCCTGCATCCGTCCAAATGTGTACCAGCCTGCGGAGTAGTCATCTCACTCAGAATCTGTCTAGAATTCCTCCTTCGCAACTGACTTCTGAGTTACACACAGGAAATTCAGTCTTTGGTCAGAGGACAGTCTCCTTTAGTCTGTTTTATTTATGTTTTTTTCTTTTCCTCCCTTGGGTAGAACCTTCTTCCTTCCATTTCTTTCTTCCTCTTTCCCTTCCTTTTTCCTCCATCCCTCCCATTCTTCCTCTTTCAACATTTGTTATCCAACCACTCTGTGTCAAGTACTGGGGATAAAACATAAATAAAAAGCGATAGTTGACTATGTGGGCAACAGATCTATAAGCAAGGAGACTCAAAATGTGTTATCCCTTCTTTTTGCTCCTCATCTATTTGTATGGATTCAAACCCAAAGGGTTTATGTGAGCCAGACCAGCACTAGGAAAGAAGCACACCACTAGCCTTTAACCTCTGCAGGCAGTTTGTCAAGAGCCCTGTCAGAGAAGGACAGAGATATAAAAGCAAGCATGAAATTGTCCTGGGATGAAGTAAAACTAAAAATGGAAATAGGGGCTTCCTTGGTGGCGCAGTGGTTAAGAATCTGCCTGCCAATGCAGTGGACACGGGTTCGAGCCCTCATCTGGGAAGATCCCACATGCTTCAGAGCAACTAAGCCCATGCGCCATGACTACTGAGCCTGTGCACCTAGAGCCTGTGCACCGCAACGAAGAGTAGCCCCTCCTCACCGCAACTAGAGAAAGCTTGTGCACAGCAACAAAGACCCAAATGCAGCCAAAAATAAATAAATAAAATAAAATAAAAAATAGAAATAAATAGGTACCTTAACTTTCACAATCTGAACTGGAATAGACTGGGATAGATTTTTTGTTACACAAACTCTTGCAACTTGCTATTCAAAACCCAAGAACCAAATAAATTTGGATAAGAGAGACTATTTATTCAGTATTTCCATCCATTATTTCTTTTTGTAATTGAGATATAACTGACATATAACATTGTATTATTTTTAACTGTACAACATAATGATTTGACATACTATATATTGTGAAATGATTACCAGAACAAGTTTAGTTAATATCCATCACCACACAGTTACAAATTTTTTTTCTTATGATGAGAACTTTTAAGATCTACTCTCTTAGCAACTTTCTAATATACAATACAGCATTGTTAACTATAGTCATCATGTTGTCCATTACATCCCCAGAATTCATTTATCTTATAACTGGAAGTTTGTACCTTTCAACCGCCTTCACCCATTTCAGCCACGACCCCCATGCCCACCCCCCGCCCAGCCTCTGGTAACCACCAGTCTCTTCTCTGTATCTATGAGTTGTTTTGTTTGTTTTAAGATTCCACATACAAGTGAGATCACATAGTATTTGTCTTTCTCTGTCTCACTTATTTTACCTAGTATAATGCCCTCAAAGTCCATCCATGTTGTTGAAAATGGCAGGATTTCCTCCTTTTTCATGACTCAGTAATATTCCATTGTATATAGACACCACGCTTACTTTATTCGTTCATCCATCAAAGGACACTTCAGTTGTTTCTATGTTTTGGCTGTTGTAAATAATGCTGCAATGAACATGGGGGTGCACACATCTTTTCCAGTTAGTGTTTTTGTTTCCTTTGGATAAATGCACAGAAGTGGAATTGCTAGATCATATGGTAGTTCTATTTTTAATTTTTTGAGGAAACACCACACTGTTTTCTATAGTGGCTACACCAATTTACATTCCTACCAACAGTGCACAAGGGTTCCCCTTTTTCCATATCCTCACCAACACTTGTTATTTCTTCTTTTTGATGACAGACATTGATTTGCATTTCCCTGATGATTAGCGACATTGAGCACATTTTCATGTGCTTGTTGGCGATTTGTATGTCTTCTTTGGAAAAATATCTATTCAAATCCTCTGCCTATTTTTAAAAATTGGATTGTTTGGGTTTTTTATTTTCCTATTGAGTTGCATGAGTTCTTCATATTTTTTCGATATTAACCATTTATCAGATATATGACTTGCAAATAATTTCTCCCATACCATATGTTGCCTTTTCATTTCCTTGATGGTTTCCCTTCCTGTACAGAAGCTTTTTAGTTTGATGTAATCCCACTTGTTTATTTTTGATTTTGTTGCCTTTGTTTTGGGTCTCAAGAGCTCACTGCTAAAAACACTGTCAATGATCTTACCCTCTATGTTTTCTTCTAGGAGTTTTATGGTTTCAGGTCTTTAACTCATTTTGAATTGATTTTTGTGTATGGTATATGATAGTGTTCCAGTTTCATTCTTTTGCATGTGGTTGTCCAGTTTTCCCAGCACCATTTATTAAAGAGACAATCCTTTCCCCATTGTCTATTCATCCTTTTTTCTTAAACTGGTGCTTCTTTCTGGTGAGAAAGTCCATAGCGCTTTTCTAATCCTCAGTGGGATTTGTAATCCCCCAAATACTTAACCACTACACTGCAGTACATCAGCTGTTATGACTACAGAAGAGCAGAAAAACGTGTGTGGAAAGAAAGTAGCTGCAGGAATTAAACTAGAAAAAAGTGGTAAGAACATGAATGAGTCAGCATAAGGGTATAAGAGCTTTAAAAGGTATCAACTTCAAAGAGAAAATGAAATTATTTGGGTTGCCCTAGTAACACCAAGATAAAAATGTGGAAGTGAAAATGCAGGATTTAACACTAGGAAAACCTTTGGCACCAAGATCTCTCCTATCATGGAATGAGCTTTACCATGGCAACAGGCAAAAAACATGTAAACGGATTAAAGAAAAAATATCCAAGGGAGTGGAAGCACGGTAATAAAGACAAAGCTGATCTAATAAATAAACTGTACCTTTCTTTTCTTTTAATTCACAGCATTAAATAGGGGGAAGGCAAAGGGTCTGCAGGGATCAAATGAGACTTTCCTCAGTGACATGTGGTCTTAAATGATTTTAAAAGTTCAGCTTAATGTATTATTTTCACACACTTATTTTTCCCCAAATGGTATAGAATCTCTACTCAGTCTAGACCTCTGGTTTTATTATAGGAAAAGGCAAAAGAAATAAAAACAGAAGGAATAGGTTAAATTTTCCATGCCCAATCTCTACTTTTTTGGAGGAGTTATGTCCCTGGCGATTAAGGCAAGAAGAGACATTCATATTAATGTACTACTGCAGTATTAAAGGATTACTCTAGTATTATAGTATTCAGGACACGGCACTGAAGTCAAAGCGTCCAGGTCTGAATCCTGGCTCTGCCACTTGTGAGCTGGGTGACCATGAACAGGTTACTCAATCCTTCTGTTTCCTCATTTTTAAAATGGGGAAAAGGATGGTATCTTCCTTCACTGGGTTTCTGGGAAGTGTATAAGAGGTAATTCTGGCAAACACTAATTGCTGTACTAGGCAGGAAATTAGCACTCATATATGACAACTACTAATATTATCAATAGAGATAACAATCCAGTTTGATAAGTATGATAGGGAGTTTACTATTAAGAATAAGAATTTCTTGGTGTTTAGGGCCTTCAGCTCTAACTTGAGGTATCAAACTAAAAACAATTCTTTATAAAACAAAAGAAACAAGGTTTGAAAGATCGTTTTTGTTAAAAGGGAGAGGAAAGATCTAACAATGAATAGTTAATATTATTATACCTACTAAATACCAGGCATTAAACAAGTTATCTGTTGAGCTTCCACATGAAACCCATGAGGCAGGTATGATCTTAGCTCTTCAGAAGAAGAAATGTACAAGAGAGACGAATGATTTCTCCAAGGTTACAAAGCCTGTGACTGGCACACCAAAACTTCCCACTCCACTCTGTCAGATTCCAATGCTCAAACTCATTCTACTTCATGAGAGAAATTATTTTAGTCTCTAACAACCTCCTTTATGGGAAATTCAGCCTTGTCATCCATTGGCCAAAAAGCCTATTTGGGGAGTTAGCTATCTGAGGACTGAATGCAGGGCAATCAAAACTCTAGCCTAAAGTCTGGCACTGAGAGAGAAATCCAGTCTGAGGAAAGATCTTTTAAAAGTTTATAAAGGACTCAGCTTCTCTCCACGAGGGGGTAACTGGTATCGCACTTACACTTCTGTCGTACGTAGAGAGAAAAACACAATTTTACCAGAACCACAGAATATCTTTTATGTTATACTCTTGGTTACACCTATTTTTCGTTTGATGGTAAACCCTTGAGTGGAGAATGCAATCCCCCAATTTCACACTGTTCCAATCTCCTTTAGGGGGACCTGCATGTGACTTTCAGGAACTCAGTGCAGCAAAACAGCAAGAACCTTCTGTACTGAGAATTTGAATACTGGGAAGCATATACCAAATGAAAATAGAAGGACAGTGACTACTTACTTCCTTTTCATTGTTCTTATTCAAGTTAATTTGGTCAAGAAACTTAACTATTAACCATCTCTTGCCCCTAGAAAATTATCAGATCCTCCCTTTCTTGATGTTTCAGCAGTGTTTTGCTTTATTGCAGATATGTCTACAGAGGATTTGTTTTTCTAAAACATGGTTCAAATGTTCATTGTCTTTTTTTCCTAATTAATTAATTAATTTTTGGGGGGGGGCTGTGTTGGGTCTTCGTTTCTGTGGGAGGGCTTTCTCTAGTTGCGGCAAGCGGGGGCCACTCTTCATCGCGGTGCGCAGGCCTCTCACTATCGCGGCCTCTCTTGCTGCAGAGCACAGGCTCCAGACGTGCAGGCTCAGTAGTTGTGGCTCACGGGCCTAGTTGCTCCGCGGCATGTGGGATCTTCCCAGACCAGGACTCGAACCCGTGTCCCCTGCATTGGCAGGCAGATTCTCAACCACTGCACCATCAAGGAAGCCCCATTGTCTTTTTAAAATTATGATTCTCAATTTCTTGCTTCCAGTTTCAGATCACACAATGTTTCCAGAAGCAGGGGACAGAAAATGCTTCAGGTGCACTTTACGTAAAAAATTCCCATAGGTACCTGAAGTCTCTTCCCAATCCCTGGGTTGATTGGGAAGAACTAAGGTTGGCAGCCTTAGTTCTGCCAACTAATTCTTTTTTTTTTAAATCTTTATTGGAGTACAATTGCTTTACAATGGTGTGTTAGTTTCTGCTTTATATCAAAGTGAATCTGCTATACATATACATATATCCCCATATCTCCTCCCTCTTGCGTCTCCCTCCCACCCTCCCTATCCCACCCCTCTAGGTGGTCACAAAGCACCGAGCTGATCTCCTTGTGCTATGCAGCTGCTTCCCACTAGCTATCTATTTTACATTTGGTAGTGTACATATGTCCATGCCACTCTCTCACTTCGTCCCAGTTTACCCTTCCCCATCCCCGTGTCCTCAAGTACATTCTCTACATTTGCGTCTTTATTCCTGTCCTGCCCCTAGGTTCTTCAGAACCATTTTTTTTTTTTTTAGGTTCCATGTATATGTGTTAGCATACGGTATTTGTTTTTCTCTTTCTGACTTACTTCACTCTGTATGACAGACTCTAGGTCCACCCATCTCACTACAAATAACTCAATTTTGTTTCTTTATATGGCTGAGTGATATTCCATTGCATATATATGCCACATCTTTATCCATTCATCTGTTGATGGACACTTAGGTTGCTTCCATGTCCTGGTTATTGTAATTAGAGCTGCAATGAACATTGTGGTACATGACTCTTTTTGAATGATGGTTTTCTCAGGGTATATGCCCATCAGTGGGATAGCTGGGTCAATATGGTGGTTCTATTTTTAGTTTTTTAAGGAACCTCCATACTGTTCTCCATAGTGGCTGTATCAGTTTACATTCCCACCAACAGTGCAAGAGGGCTCCCTTTTCTCCACACCCTCTCCAGCATTTATTGTTTGTAGACTTTTTTTTTTTTTTTTTCGGTACGCGGGCCTCTCACTGTTGTGGCCTCTCCCGTTGCGGAGCACAGGCTCTGGACGTGTAGGCTCAGCGGCCATGGCTCACGGGCCCAGCCGCTCCTCGGCATGTGGGATCTTCCCAAACAGGGGCACAAACCTGTGTCCCCTGCATCGGCAGGCGGACTCATAACCACTGCGCCACCAGGGAAGCCCTGTTTGTAGATTTTTTGATGATGGCCATCCTGACTGGTGTGAGGTGATACCTCATTGTAGTTTTGATTTGCATTTCTCTAATGATTAGTGATGTTGAGCAACCTTTCATGTGTTTGCTGGCAATCTGTGTATCTTCTTTGGAGAAATGTCTATTTAGGTCTTCAGCTCATGCAGCTCAATACGAAAAAGACAAACAACTAATTCTTGATGTTAAGACATACCCAAACATGTAGACCATTCTGAAATTGTAGCTCTTTTAGGGGAATCTGACTTACGATATGATTTCATGTCAACCTGAATTCTAGGGTACATGTTCCCTTAGCTTCAATTTTTCTTCATATCATCAAATACAACCTGCATATACTTCTATTAGTGCTCTGCTTTCTATTTATATTTAACCTTAATGTTTTCATCCCAACTCCCCAAGTTTCCTCCTTTTCTTGTTTTCCCCAATATAAGTGACTCATGATGTATCTAATGGATCAGATGTATGGTTTGAGAGAGAAGAAGATGACACCAAGATTTTTGACTTGAGGAACAGAAAGGATAGAGGTGACATTTTCTGAAGGGAGAAGAAAACGACAGAAAGAGTAAATTTGGGGAGGGGGGGATGAGGAATTTGGTTAGAGACATGTTAAATATGAGACATCTATTAAGACGAACAAGTGGAGGGACTCCAGAAACAGTTGGATATACTAGGCTAGAGTTAGGAAAGATCTGGGCTGGAGATATAAATTTGGGGGTCATCAGGGTATAGGAAGTGATTAAAGCCATGGGACAGTATGAAGTCACTTTGGAAGTATACAGAGAGAAGAAAACTACCTAAGGACTTCTACAGCAAGGAGCATTTTGCCACCAGATGTGGGATTGAATTACTCTCTCACTTGTTTAGGTTACCGTGAAAATGTCATATTATCATTAACATGATAATGGAACACTGTCTCTGGTGACCCTCTTTAAAATATTAATACTAACTTGTCACCACCAGTGGCACACTATCCAAGCATGCCAGTTTTTCATTCTCCTAAGTGACTTTTATCAACAGCATTATCTTTATCAGATGTACTACATACGTGTCTACTAGTGTTTTTGTCTGTCTCCTGCATTATAAGGTACACATAAGAAACAGGGACTTTGTTTTGTTCACTCGTACCTCCCAGTGTGCAGAACAGTGCCTGGCACATAAAAAGGACTCGGTAAATAGTTGCTGGATGAATGAATGATGAAGAATGAGTATACACGTATTCTGAAATTCTCTCAGTTGTTAAAAATGAATAACTATTATACCTGTTTTATTGCTCTTCACAAATTGAAGGTTTGTGGCCACCCTACATTGTGAGATAATGGTTAACATTTTTTAGCAATAAAGTCCTTTAAAATGAAGGTATGTACATTGTTTTTTAGATATAATGCTATTATTGCACACAATAGACTACAGTGTACTATAAACATAACTTCTATATGCACTGGGAAACCAAAATTTGGTGTGATTTGATTTATTGAAATATTTGCTTTATTGTGGTGGTCTGGAATCAAACACACAACACCTGTGAGGTATGCCTGTATAACAGAAATATTTCTGTAAATACCAGAATTTAGAGTTAGGTGCACTTAGTTTTGAAGAAGAGAACCACCAGATTTGTTTTTGCAACACTCTGCATCTTCTCATGATACCCACACTCTGCTTCAGGGCAGAGGAGAAGCAAAGAAGGTATGAAAGGCCACCTGCGAGATTTATGCGGAGGTTGAAAAGGAAAATCTTTCTCTGCCTTGTTCAGGGAGTTGGGAGAGGGAAGATAGGAGAGGAGTGGGAAAAGAGAGGTTCTCGGCCTGATTTATTTTGAACTTGGGCTCCTAGATAATAACTGTAGCAGTATCATATTCTTTCCTCTACTTCCATTGCCTGTCTAAATCACCTTCCAGGGACCTACCATAGAATAAGGTAAAGACTGCAAGAAGGGAAGGACAGGTACTTACTAAGCAACGGCAGGCAAGAGTGATCATTGATAGTTTGGGTCAGAATTCTCAATGGTAAATGACTGGCAAAGCACAAGTGCAGGAGGATGGGAGAGTCAGGACTGTGGGAAGCCATGGTGAATCTACCATCATTCTGCAAAAAACATGATACTAAACTGGTGATAAGAAGAGCCTGTAAGTCAGCCTTTTGCTATAACTAGCATTATTCAGTCCCTTACTGGAGTCTGAGTTCCATCTTTCAAGAGGAATGTGGAAAAATATTACATAGACAGTTATTTAAGAGCAAGTTCCACCTGCAAAAATATATCCAGATTTCAATATTTCCAACTCAGCTCTATTGCTATTACCCTGGTCCAAGCCATCATCATCTCTCAGCTAGATTACTGCAATAGCCTCACAACTGGTCTCCCTGCTTCTACCACTGACCCATATACATTTGTCTCAACTGAGCGGCAGAATGATCCTATTAAAATATTGGGTTTCTCCTGTGCTCAAAACCTTCTGACAACTCCGTCTCACTCAGAAAAAGCCAAAATGTTTACAAAAATCCTACTAGGCCCTATGTAGTCTGCACTCTTCCCACGCTCAGCACCAGTGTCATAGCCTCCTTCACTCTTGCTAGCTCCAGCCACACTGGTCTTTCCTGCAGTTTTTTCAACATCCCAGGTTCACTCCTGCCCCAGGGCCTTTGCATGTGCTGTACCCTCTGCCTGGAATTCTCCTCTTCCTGATACCAGCACTTATCTGCATTCCAACCACTTTTCACCATTTCTGTCACTACCACTCTGGGCCAAGCCTTCACCAGCTCTCGTGTGGATAATACAGCAAAGCTGATTTCATGTATTACAACCGCAGCCCCGGCACTCCCTTTCTTCCTGCCCTGCCTTACTTTTCTCCATAGCATTTGGCACCTTTGAACACGCTACACATTTTAGTTACTTACGTGTTTCTCTTGTCTCCTCCCCCTTGACCATAAGTCCCATGGAGGCAGGAATTTTTGTCAGATTTGGACACTATTTTGTCCCTAATGTCCAGGAGAGTGTCTGACCCATATTTGTCATTCAGTAGGTATTTTTTGATTGAAAGAATAAAGCAAGAGAAACAGAATTTAAGGAGACAGGTTACCTAAATCGAGACAAGCAAAGGAATATATAAGTCTAACAGATGATTCAAGAACCTAGAAGTATATGGATAGACTAAGGTACCGACTACAAAGTGCTTCAATTTCAGATGTAAAAACAGGCCCTCAAACGGCGGCATGAGAGG
The DNA here is from genome assembly GCF_949987515.2 of Delphinus delphis. Taxonomy (NCBI): domain Eukaryota; kingdom Metazoa; phylum Chordata; class Mammalia; order Artiodactyla; family Delphinidae; genus Delphinus; species Delphinus delphis. The sequence continues at coordinate 78,294,053 of NC_082683.1, read as the reverse complement.
TTCAGGGTAGACAGGAAGAACCTGTTGTTACATTATTCAATAGACGGTTCTAGAACAAAACCTGTGGGTTGGTCATGCCACTGAGATGTGAAAAATGGGTGCGACTTGCTCTCTGGGGGTGGGAAAGCCCACCGCTGCTCTGCTCGGAGCCTAAGGTGAGTATTTCCCCAGGAGCCAACATCACTTACTGAAACAGCAGAGTGCCATGTGCTTCCAAAGGGGAAACACATGTACTGGTGTTCAATCAGGAATTACCCACTGCAAAACCTGTTGACAGAATCTGGGCTGAGCCGGGCTCCTGAAATTTATTAGAAAATCTTGGGGGAAACAAAACGCAGGGGACATAGAGTGGTGGCTCTCAATGTGTGGAATCAGCTGGAAAGTTTCAAAAAATACTAATACCCGGGTCCAGTTAAATCAGAACATACCCCAGGCATGAAGTTTCTTCTTTAAAGGTGCCCAGGTGATTCCAACATGCAGCTGAGGTTGATATCTATTTCCCTAGAAACCTCGTACTTCCTCTTTTTGTGATTAAAAAGTAACCCTATGAACCAGGTGATGTCTTAAGGAAAAACTGGAGCTTTATCTGTGCCTACCAAAGCAGAGTTCACTTACTTAAAATGCTTTCAGTACTCTATGAACTCACATTTTCGTATCATGTCTGTAGTTAATAGGTACCTCACCTCTCCCCCGATCACCACATCAGAATGACAGGCTTCCCCAGGTGGCCCACCCTCCTGTGGGAAGAGGGTAACGTTTGACGGGGTCATGACCATAACTGCAGTGTCCTATTTTGGAAGGCTGTGGCTGGGTGTCTTCATAGGCAGTCCAAGATCAACACTCTCCCTACCTGCTCTGTTCACTCCTTCACTCCCCGGGGTTATTTATATATGAATCCATCTCCCCGCCCACACTATAAATTCTGTAAGGGCAGACGCTGCCTTGCGCATTTTGGCACTCCCAGCCTCTGACCTCGTTGTCTGAGGAATAATGACAAGGAGCTCCACAGGCATGGCGATGATTTACCCCTCCAGGACATTTTCTAATGTGGATGATGCATCGAACACTAGAACTGTAGTTTTGATGGGGTCCATTTTTACTTTACAGGTGTTTTATTTTAGAATAACAGTGAGTGTGGGTCTTACCAGCAAAGATCTCTTTATGGATAAAGAAAAATCCCATCTCCACCACAACAGGAGCTAAGGTTTACTATGTGCCTAGACAGTGTCAGGCACATCACATGTATCATATTATTTAATCCCCGAACATCCCTAGGCTCTAGGTACCCTTACGGAAGAAACGGAGACCTTGGAAGGTTAAACGTCCTGCCTAGGGGTTACACAGCAGTAAGCAGAAGAGCCTGGATGCAACCAAGGTGATCTGGTTTTAGAGCCAATTATTCTAAGTAAGTCACTAAACCTAACATTTCATGGATAACAGAATTGAAAATTGAATTTCTTCCTGATTTAATTTAGGAATTAGTTGGCAGGAAAGGGTGTTTTCCCTTACTCTAAAGAAGGATTTCTTAAAAACTGGGAGTGCTACTACTTAACATGTCCTATTAACTTACATTATAATATCAGAGATGCTTTCTTTTAAATTCATATTATATTCAGAGTATAACATATTAAGAGATGTTATCTTTAAACTTTCTGTTTGCTTTTCCATTGGTGCTGACTCCTAACTTTTTGGCTTTAAATCTCTTAGCTCTTCAGTCTCTTGGTCAAGCACTTAATAATTTTAAAGAATTTTAAGAGTAGAATCTAATCTCATCGCATAGCTAAATGAGAGTACAGCTAGTCTATTTTCCTGTTGTACATCCATATTTTTAATAAAAATTTATAGTTTATTACTTGATAATGAAAGATAATACACAGTTTCAATTTTTATGTCAAATACTTAGTTTAGGAAAGATAATGAAGATTTCTTTAACCTTCTTCATAGGTGATTCTGATATAAAAATACTGACAATGCTTAGGTAGCGTTTCTGCTACTCTCCCCACTTTCACTAAATAAATTAGTTGGAGTATGCGATGCTGAGAGATTGGGAATGACTCTCTTAAAATGTCATAGGGATGAAAAATTTTCTCTTTCTCAGATTATAGTCTAAAAACAAACATATTTTAAAACAGGCTTCATTCCAGGTTTCCAAGCAAACACACCCAAATAGATTAACTAATATATCAGAGCCTTAGACTGTTTTCAAATGCTATACCTACACTGCTTATGATGTCATACAAATAATTTTGGTTCAGTTTGAATGTGTCAACAGGAAGAGGTCTGGCAGAAACAAAATTCTAAGCAAACTAATTATGAGACTCAAGCAATTCCATTACCAGAAATGCTAGTTAAACCAAACAGTAGTGTGGCCAAAGAACATCAAGGAACACCACTGTTTTCAAGACTTGTGGTTTCCTCATGTAAGGGACCTATTCTGCTCTTATTTGGATGTGGCACAAGGGGGCTTTTTGAAAGCATGGTATATTTCAATCTAATAAAAAAAATCTCAATACAGCTGAGTGAACGTAAAGTTGCTCGCAGTCAGACACTCACATTCCTCAGTCTCTATAAATATGTCTGCCGCTTAACATCAATAACACACCTTGTTGCCTCACCTAAAACATTCTTGGTTTTGCACATCAAATATTCTAATGTGATCCGGTCCTTTGTGCACGGCTCCAGTTTGGGTCTAATATTCTCTTCCCTTCTATTGAAGAATAGGTCTCCTGAAAATTTTGTAGAAACAGACTGTCGTCATACTAAGCATCTTTCTTCCAAACCACAATGGCCACTGCTGACTGAGCTTACTAGGCAAAATCATTCATAAAGGTGGGCTATGTTCCTTCTTATGGCATCAGTGAGATATTAATAGCATTTTAATACAAAACCTCAGGGTAATTTGTGCAAATTCTTTTCTCTATGAAGTGATTCTAGTTTTGTACATTTAGGCTGATATGAAATCCTTAGTCCAAAGCAATATATGCCAACAGTAAAACTAATAAAAGTATTCCTGTTATTGCCTTATGGGTATATGTTACGTCATTGAACATCTGTATTCTGAGAACTCTAAGTTTAGTCATAAGCAGCCACATTAAACTAAAAATGGAAGTAAGTTATCTCTACTTACCATTTTGTTCAACATAACATAATGCAGTGGTTAAAATGCAAATGTTACAGCCAGAAAGACCTAGGTTTGAAATCTAGGTCTGTGGCAATCTCTTTAAATTATGCACACTTAGAAAAATGCTTGGCAGTAAATATGACAATTATCAACCTCATTATTTAATTAAGAAAATATTAGCTAGGCTTCTCTCCTGGGAAGCTTCTGAATTCTGAAAATCCCACTTACTGTATGTTTCTCTATATCTACTGTTCATGGAATATGCCTAAAAGTACCCCCAAACTGTGGTGTCCTCTAAAACATCTGGTAATTTTTTCCACTTACCTCAAGATAGGCCAGTTTCTTCAAATCAACCACCTCTAATTTACCTGTTTTACCTGTCTTTGCTGCATGGATATACTGAAACAAAAACCCATGAACATGCCAACCTACCCCAACTCTTGAACTAGATATCTGGAAATTTAGAGGTCCCAGATATGCAAATCTGTTAGATCCTCCCCACCCCATTCCTGACTATGTGGTTCCTGAAGCTTCCTCGGCACCTAGCATCCCTGGAGCATGACCCAAAGCTTTAAGGAAACCTCAATAGCTAAGACTAGTAAAGATAAGGCCAATGGAGCAGTTCCTAAGAACAAGTACCCATCCCTACCCCCCACCTTCAGGTGGTTAGACCTGCCAGCATGAAAATCACACCACCGTGGAAAGGCAGTTCCTCTGACTGCTGCCATCCAAGAACACCGCTGCCTTTCTGGAGTGTACAGGATGGCCAGCAGCTGCAGCTGCAGGACTGATCCGTCCCCTTACAGGAGACTTCCTGGAAGCTGAGTCACTATTTCCAGTAGTCACTGAAAGAGCCTTCATGTTGAATCTTCCTTGCAAGGTGCTACCATGGCCCTGTGCTCTTTGTGGCCTGAGCTATAAGATGGCAACACCACGGTAGGAAAGATCACTTATTGTCTCCTGGTATCCAGTGTCTCCTTTTTACAAGATGATTTTTATGTGCCTGTTCCAGCCCCCTTGCAGGCAGGTGTGACCATGTGACTTAGTCCTGGCCAGTGAAATAGAAAAGATATCTTTGATTCTGAGTTGTGTCCTTAAAGGAAAGGAGCTTGCCCTCAACATACCCTCATCCTCACTTCTGAGGAGGGTATGTCACTTCAATCAGACCAACAAGGGATACATGATAGCAACGGTGGAGCATCAAGACATAAGGAGGCTGAACCCTTGCCATTATATACCCCCATGATCACGTTCCTACTGGTATGGGAAAGAAAGAATGACTTTCTTGTTTAAGCCACTATTAGGAGGAGGGGGTGGGTATCTCTGACATCATTTGAACTCATAACTCTTAGCCACATATGGCAGTGCTCACACTGGGGTAGGTGAATGCATCCACGTGGGGAGTGTGAGAAGCCATAAGATATACATGTGTATTCTCTAGGTACATAGACTTTACTCAAAGATTCTGGATTAAAAGTGTTATACTGAAACCAACGGGGACATGGTTTCATATGTTTTTGAAAGTTAAAATACAAGATAATAAATGAAATTTGGTGCTGCAGACAGAATATTTCTAGCTCTATTCCAGGTTCCTGAAATAAGCAGAAAATCTCTTCTATCCTGAGGGAGGCTCTGATGGAAAGTAGGAGGTGTATTAGTTGTGGAAAGGATATTTAACTACAAGTCCAAGGTTCTAGACTCAACTCCACTTCTGACTATACTATATGAGACAAGTCCTGCTGCTGCTCTGTGCTTTTAGGTTTATGAAACAGAGCCACAGGTCTATGTGTCCAGTCAACACACTGCCATATATATATATATATATATATATATATATATATATATATATATACATACACACACACACTCTTGGGTTGCATGGGGGATAAAGATGACTTAGACATGATCTTGGAAGGCAATGAGATGCTAGGAGTTGTAATCCAGGAATAATGACATCCAAGTGGAAGCCTTCCCAAAAAAGGCCACTCACTACCTGGGCAACCTATTGTGAAGTTGTTTAGTGGAAAAATTCTACAATTTGCACAGAACTCCCAAACAACTTTCTATGGTTCACTATTAAATGAGAAGACAATTATAAATTACCTGCTACTTAGGGAATGCCTCCACATATAAATGCCTTTATAAGAGAGATATAAAGAAGACAAATACACAATGAAAGGAGCAAATGAACACAGACAAAAGCCTAAAGCAGGAGAAACATGCAAAGCAAAGAGCAAATCACTTAAAAAAAACTCTAAACTATAATTAGTCTTTTCAGGGAGCTAGCAGAAGATATTGTGTCCATAAACATATCAGAAAAAGCTTGGAAATTAAAAATAAGATAATTAAAATGTCAACATCAGGGTTAGATTATAATGTTGAGAAAATTCATCTTGAAGTAGAACAAAAAGGCAAATGGGGAAGAAACAATAGATATACAGATTACAGATCCAATATCTGAAAAACAAAAATTTCATAAAGATTATAAAGCGGAAGTGAGTAGAGAAATTACACAGAAAATACTGCAAGAAAATCTTCTCAAATTGCAGAATATGAGACTCAATATTTTTAAAAAGGATGACCAAAGTGTCCAGCATGAGGAATAACTAAAGCCCCATATCATCATGAGGTGTTGGACCATCAAGGATAAAGAGAAGATCCTGAAAGCTTCTGGGAGATAAAGGGGGTTAGAGGGCATATATGAAGAAACAAAATTCAGAACCACTGATATTGTTAGACTTCTCAATAACAGTACTTACTGGATGCTAAAAAAAATTGTTTAAAAAAAAGGCCTTTTGGGCTTCCTTGGTGGCGCAGTGGTTGAGAGTCCGCCTGCCGATGCAGGGGACATGGGTTCGTGCCCCGGTCCGGGAAGATCCCACATGCCGCGGAGCGGCTGGGCCCGTGAGCCATGGCCGCTGAGCCTGCGCGTCCGGAGCCTGTGCTCCGCAACGGGAGAGGCCACAACAGTGAGAGGCTCGCGTACCGCAAAAAAAAAAAAAAAAAAAAAAGCCTTTAAAATTCTTAGTGAAAGTAGTTGTCAATTTAGAGTTCAATACCCAGCCAAAATAACTTTCAAATCTGAGAGTAGAATGAATAATATATTTCAGACACTGAAAGACTCAGAAAACTCACCTTTATGCATTCTTTCTTTTAAAACTACTGAGGGATGTAAAGGCAATAAAAAGTTCCTCCCTGGAAATCCAGACACACGTCCAGCTGCTGACTTGACATTTACAATTAGACGTTGAATAGGCATTTCAAAAGTAGTGAGTCCAAAACACAATTCTTTATTTCAACCCCAAATCTGCTATTCCCACAATATTCTACATTACAGTTCCTCTGGTTTAAAACTGGAGTTCATTTTGACCTCTTTATCTTGCACCCAGGTCTATTCTGTCAGCAAAGCCTAGTGGCTTAACTTTTAAAATATACCTAGAATCTGACCATTTCTAATTAATTATACTGCTACATCCCAACCACCAGCATGTCGCATGTGGTTTACTGCAACAGGTTCATAACTAGTCTCCATGCTTCCATCCTTCTCACCTACAGTCTAGTCTCTACCATTTTTTTCCTCAAAGTGTGCCTGTTTTAGAAAGTCAGTGAGGTCAAAACTATTTTCATAAGAATACTACACATGATTTGCCTTTTTAACTCACATTCTCTGGTGAATGGACAGAGGAATTTTCTGGAGGTTACATGATGTTAGTGAACAGACTGAATGCCAGGCATTAAAGAAATATGTAAAAATTTAAAACAATGTCATTATCTTTCTTTGGGGGAAAATATAGTTATTTTCATAAAAAATATATTATTTGTGTTAACATGTTTTCTTATTATTTTAAAATAAGTTAATCCTTAACAGTTTAAAATTTCTAATATGGTCAATATCTACAAATATAACCCACATAAAGCTCTTTGGGAGTCTTCAATAATTTTTTAAGATTACAAAGGCCCTGAGGCCAAAAAGTTTGGCTAATGGCTTCTCTATACTGCAGCCAGAGTGATCCTTTTAAAACTCAAGTCATACTATGACCCTCATTTGCTTAAAACCTTCTAATGGCTCCAGTCGGAGTAGAGGAGGACAAGACACTTCATGAGCCTACAGTACCTTCTCCTAATAACTACTATTCTCCCCTCGCTCAGTGCCTTCCACCCTCGTTGGCCTTCTTGCTGTTGCCCCATCATGCCAGGGATATGCCTTTGTATTTGCTGTTCTCTCCTCAGATATGGATGGCTCCCTCCCTTCCTCCAGGTCTTTGCCTTATGAGCCATATTTCTTGTTGTTTCTCTTTCCAGATATTTAAATACTTGCAAATATTTCCCTATTCTTCTATGGTAGTGCTACCTCTTATCTTTGCCACACATATATTTGTTTATCCTACCCCACCTGTCCCAGAGTATGTCCCGAGGACAGTGGCTGGGTTTTAATCTCCTCAAAGGAGAGCAGATCTGGTGGTGGTTTGCACCCAGTTATGGTCCTGAACTGAAAACACACGGCTGAACTCAAGGGATTATCCGGCTAGACCTTCAGAAAAGAATATACTCAACGCAGGGCAGAGAGCCCCAACTCTATTCAAATTTTGAAAACAAAGACCCAGTCTCTGTGAACATTTGTGGAAAGTCTGATGACTTGGTGTCAGAAAATTCTTTTTAAATTCATATGCTGCAGGAGAGACCTTCAAGATGGCAGAGGAGTTAGATGTGGAGATCACCTTCCTCCCCACAAATACATCAGAAATACATCTACACGTGTAACAACTCCTACAGAACACCTGCTGAACGCTGGCAAAAGACCTCAGACTTCCCAAAAGGCAAGAAACTCCCCACGTACCTGGGTGGGGCAAAAGAAAAAAGAAAAATCAGAGACAAAAGAATAGCGATGGGACCTGCACCAGTGGGAGGGAGCCGTGAAGAAGGAAAGGTTTCCACACACTAGGAAGCCCCTTCGTGGGCGGAGACTGCGGATGGCGGAGAGGGAAAGCTTCGGAGCCACAGAAGAGAGTGCAGCAACAGTGGGGCAGAGGGCAAAGCGGAGAGATTCCTGCACAGAGGATCGGTGCCGACCGGCACTCACCAGCCCGAGAGGCTTGTCTGCTCTCCCGCCGGGGCAGGCGGGGGCTGGGAGCTGAGGCTCGGGCTTCGGTCGGAGCGCAGGGAGAGGACTGGGGTTGGCGGCGTGAACACAGCCTGAAGGAGGCTAGTGCACCACGGCTAGCTGGGAGGGAGTCCGGAAAAACTCTGGAGCTGCCGAAGAGGCAAGAGACCACTGCTTTGGGGTGCGCGAGGAGAGGGGATTCAGAGCACCGCTTACAAGCTCCAGAGACGGGAGCGAGCCGCGGCTATCAGCGCGGACCCCAGAGACGGGCATGGGACGTTAAGGCTGCTGCTGCCGCCACCAAGCAGCCTGTGTGCAAGCACAGGTCACTCTCCACACCCCGCTTCCGGGGAGCCTGTGCAGCCCACCACTGCCAGAGTCCTGTGATCCAGGGACAACTTCCCCGGGAGAACGCACGGCGTGCCTCAGGCTGGTGCAATGTCACGTGGGCCTCTGCCGCCGCAGGCCCGCCCCGCATCCGTGCCCCTCCCTCCCCCCGGCCTGAGTGAGCCAGAGTCCCCGAATCAGCGGCTCCTTTAACCCCGTCCTGTCTGAGCGAAGAACAGACGCCCTCAGATGACCTACACGCAGGGGCAGGGCCAAATCCAAAGCTGAGCCCCTGGGAGCTGTGTGAACAAAGAAGAGAAAGGGAAATCTCTCCCAGCAGCCTCAGGAGCAGCGGATTAAATCTCCACAATCAACTTCATGTACCCTGCATCTGTGGAATACCTGAATAGACGAAAAATCATCCCAAAATTGAGGCGGTGAACTTTGGGAGCAACTGTAGACTTGGGGTTTGCTTGCTGCATCTAAGTTGTTCCTGGCTTTATGTTTATCTTAGTTTAGTATTTAGAGTTTGTTATCATTGGTAGATTTGTTTATTGATTTGGTTGTTTTCATCCTCCTTTTTTAAATATATATATATATATTTTTTTCCTTTTTCTCTTTTTATGAGTGTATATGTGTATGCCTCTTTCTATGATTTTGTCTGTAGACCTTTCCTTTTACCATTTGTTCTAGGGTTCTGTCTGTCCGGTTTTTTTTTTTTTTTTACTATAGTTTTTAGCGCTTGTTAACATTGGTGGATTTGTTTTTTGGTGTGGTTACTATCTTCTTTCTCTCTTTCTTTTTTCTTTTTAAATTACTTTTTAATATTTTTATTTTTAATAATTACTTTTTAATAACTATTTTATTTTTTTCTTTATTTCTTTTTCTCTCCCTTTTCTTCTGAGCCGTGTGGCTGACAGGGTCTTGGTGCTCTGGCCGGGTGTCAGGCCTGTGCCGCTGAGGTGGGAAAGCTGAGTTCAGCACACTGGTCCACGGGAGACCTCACGGCTGCATGTAATATCAAACGGTGAAAGCTCTCCCAGAGATCTCCATCTCAATGCTAAGACACAGCTCCACTCAACGACCAGCAAGCTACAGTGTTAGACATCCTATGCCAATCAACTAGCAAGACAGGAACACTACCCCACCCATTAGCAGAGAGGCTGCTTAAAATTATAATAAGGTCACAGACACCCCAAAACTCACCACCGGAGGCGGTCCTACCCACAAGAAAGACAAGATCCAGACTCATCCACTAGACCACAGGCACTAGTCCCCTCCACCAGGAAGCCTACACAGCCCACTAAACCAACCTTAACCACCAGGGTTAGATACCAAAAACAACGGGAACTACGAACCTGCAGCCTGCAAAAAGGAGACTCCAAACACAGTAAGTTAAGCAAAATGAGAGGACAGAGAAACACACAGCAGATGAAGGAGCAAGGTAAAAACCCACCAGGCCAAACAAATGAAGAGGAAATAGGCAGTCTACCTGAAAAAGCATTCAGAGTAATGATAGTAAAGATGTTCCTAAACCTTGCAAGTAGAATGGAGAAAATACAAGAAACGTTTAACAAGGACCTAGAAGAACTAAAGAGCAAACAAACAATCATGAACAGCACAATAAATGAAATTAAAAGTTCTCTAGAAGGAATCAATAGCAGAATAACTGAGGCAGAAGACCGCATAACTGACCTGGAAGATAAAATAGTGGAAATAACTACTCCAGAGCAGAATAAAGAAAAAAGAATGAAAAGAATTCAGGACAGTCCTAGAGACCTCTGGAACAACATTAAACGCATCAACCTTCAAATTATAGGGGGTCCCAGAAGAGGAAGAGAAAAAGAAAGGGACTGAGAAAATATTTGAAGAGATTATAGTTGAAAACTTCCCTAATATGGGAAAGGAAATAGTCAGTCAAATCCAGGAAGCGCAGAGTCCCATACAGGATAAATCCAATGAGAAATACGGCAAGACCCATATTAATAAAACTATCAAAAATTAAATACAAAGAAAAAATATTAAAAGCAGCAAGGGAAAAACAACAAATAACATACCAGGGAATCGCCATAAGGTTAACAGCTGACCTTTCAGCAGAAACTCTGCAAGCCAGAAGGGAGTGGCAGGACATATTTAAAATGATGAAGGGGAAAAACCTACAACCAAGATTACCCAGCAAGGATCTCATTCAGATCTGATGGAGAAATTAAAACCTTTACAGACAAGCAAAAGCTAAGAGAATTCAGCACCACCAAACCAGCTTTACAACAAATGCTAAAGGAACTTCTCTAGGCAGGAAACACAAGAGAAGGAAAAGACCTACAATAACAAACCCAAAACAATTAAGAAAATGGTAATAGGAACATACAAATTGATAATTACTTAAATGTAAATGGATTAAATGCTCCCACCAAAAGACATAGACTGGCTGAATGGATACAAAAACAGGACCCTATATATGCTGTCTACAAGAGACCCATTTCAGACCTAGGGACACATACAGACTGAAAGTGAGGGGATGGAAAAAGATATTCCATGCAAATGGAAATCAGAAGAAAGCTGGAGTAGCAATTCTCATATCAGACAAAACAGACTTTAAAATAAAGACTATTACAAGAGACAAAGAAGGACACTACGTAATGATTAAGGGATCAATCCAAGAAGTAGATATAACAATTGTAAATATTTATGCAACCAACATAGGAGCACCTCAACACATAAGGCAAATGCTAAAAGACATAAAAGGGGAAATCGACAGTAACACAATCATAGTAGGGGACTTTAACACCCCACTTTCACCAATGGACAGATCATCCAAAATGAAAATAAATAAGGAAACACAAGCTTTAAATGATACATTAAACAAGATGGACTTAATTGATATTTATAGGACATTCCATCCAAAAACAACAGAATAAATTTTCTTCTCAAGTGCTCATGGAACATTCTCCAGGACAGATCATATCCTGAGTCACAAATCAAGCCTTGGTAAATTTAAGAAAATTGAAATCGTATCAAGTATCTTTTCTGACCACAATGCTGTGAGACTAGATATCAATTACAGGAAAAAATCTTTTAAAAATACAAGCACGTGGAGGCTAAGCAATACACTACTAAATAACCAAGGGATCACTGAAGAAATTAAACAGGAAATCAAAAAATACCGAGAAACAAATGACAATGAAAACATGACGACCTGAAACCTATGGGTTGCAGCAAAAGCAATTCTAAGAGGGAAGTTTATAGCAATACACTCCAACCTCAAGAAACAAGAAACAATTCAAATAAACAACCTAACCTTACACCGAAAGCAATTAGAGAAAGAAGAACAAAAAAACCCCCAAAGTTGGGCTTCCCTGGTGGCGCAGTGGTTGAGAGTCTGCCTGCCGATGCAGGGGACATGGGTTCGTGCCCCGGTCTGGGAAGATCCCACATGCCGCGGAGCAGCTGGGCCCGTGAGCCATGGCCGCTGAGCCTGTGCGTCCAGAGCCTGTGCTCCGCAACGGGAGAGGCCACAACAGTGAGAGGCCCGCATAACGCAAAAAATAAATAAATAAATAAATAAATAAAACCCAAAGTTAGCAGAAGGAAAGAAATCATCAAATGAGATCAGCAATAAATGAAAAAGAAATAAAGGAAACAATAGCAAAGATCAATAAAACTAAAATCTGGTTTTTGTGAAGATAAACAAAATTGATAAACCATTAGCCAGACTCATCAAGAAAAAAAGGGGGAAGACTCAAATCAGTTGAAGTAGAAATGAAAAAGGAGAAGTAAAAACAGACACTGCAGAAATACAAAGGATCATGAGATATTACTACAAGCAACTATATGCCAATAAAATGGACAATCTGGCAGAAAATCACAAATTCTTAGGAAAGCACATCCTTGTGAGACTGAACCAGGAAGAAATAGAAAATATAAACAGACCAATCACAAGCACTGAAATTGAAACTGTGATTAAAAACCTTCCAACAAACAAAAGCACAGGACCAGATGGCTTCACAGGCGAATTCTATCAAACATTTAGAGAAGAGCTAACACCTATCCTTCTCAAACTCTTCCAAAATATAGCAGAGGGAGGAACATTCCCAAACTCATTCTACAAGGCCACGATCACCCTGATATCAAAACCAGACAAAGATGTCACAAAGAAAGAAAACTACAGGCCAATATCACTGATGAACACAGATGTAAAAATCCCCAACAAATTACTAGCAAACAGAAACCAACAGCACATTAAAAGGATCATATACCATGATCAAGTGGGGTTTGTCCCAGGGATGCAAGGATTCTTCAATATACGCAAATCAATCAACGTGATAAACCATCTTAACAAATTGAAGGAGAAAAACCATATGATTATCTGAATAGATGCAGAAAAAGCTTTCGACAAAGTTCAACACACATTTATGATAAAAACCCTCCAGAAAGTAGGCATGGAGGGAACTTACCTCAACATAATAAAGGCCATATATGACAAACCCACAGCCAACATCGTCCTCAATGGTGAAAAACTGAAACCATTTCCTCTAAGATCAGGAATGAGACAAGGTTTTCCACTGTCACCACTATTATTCAATATGGTTTTGGAAGTTTTAGCCACAGCAATCAGAGAAGAAAAGGAAATAAAAGGAATCCAAATCGGAAAAGAAGAAGTAAAGCTGTCATTGTTTGCAGATGACATGATACTATACATAGAGAATCCTAAAGATGCTACCAGTAAACTACTAGAGCTAATCAACGAATTTGGTAAAGTAGCAGGATACAAAATTAATGCACAGAAATCTCTTGCATTCCTATACATTAATGATGAAGAATCTGAAAGAGAAATTAAGGAAACACTCCCATTTACCACTGCAACAAAAAGAATAAAATACCTAGGAATAAACCTACCTAAGGAGACAAACTACCTGTATACAGAAAACTATAAGACAGTGATGAAAGAAATTAAAGATGACACAAACAGATGGAGAGATATACCACGTTCTTGGATTGGAAGAATCAACATTGTGAAAATGACTATACTACCCAAAGCAATCTACAGATTCCATGCAATCCCTATCAAACTACCAATGGCATTTTTCACAGAACTAGAACAAAAAATTTCAAAATTCATATGGAAACACAGAAGACCGCGAAGAGCCAAAGCAATCTTGAGAAAGAAAAACGGAGCTGGAGGAATCAGGCTCCTGGACTTCAGACTATACTACAAAGCTACAGTAATCAAGACAGTATGGTACTGGCACAAAAACAGAAATATAGATCAATGGAACAGGATAGAAAGCCCAGAGATTAACCCATGCATATATGGTCACCTTATTTTTGATAAAGGAGACAAGAATATACAATGGAGAAAAGACAGCCTCTTCACTAAGTGTTGCTGGGAAAACTGGACAGCTACATGTAAAAGAATGAAATTAGAACGCTCCCTAACACCATACACAAAAATAAACTCAAAATGGATTAAAGACCTAAATGTAAGGCCAGACACTATCAAACTCTTAGAGGAAAACATAGTCAGAACACCCTATGACATAAATCACAGCAATATCCTTTTTGACCCCCCCCCAGAGAAATGGAAATAAAAACAAAAATAAACAAATGGGACCTAATGAAACTTAAAAGTTTGCAGAGCAAAGGAAACCATAACCAAGATGAAAAGACAACCCTCAGAATGCAAGAAAATATTTGCAAATGAAGCAACTGACAAAGGATTAACCTCCAAAATTTACAAGCAGCTCATGCTACTCAATATCAAAAAAACAAACAACCCAATCCAAATATGGGCAGAGACCTTAATAGACATTTCTCCAAAGATATACAGATTGCCAAGAAACACATGAAAGGATGCTCAACATCACTAATCATTAGAGAAACGCAAATCAAAACTACGAGGTATCACCTAACACCAGTCAGAATTGCCATCATCAAAAAATCTAGAAACAATAAATGCTGGAGAGGGTGTAGAGAAAAGGGAACCCTCTTGCACTGTTGGTGGGAATGTAAATTGATAACAGCCACTATGGAGAACAGTATGGAGGCTCCTTAAAAAACTAAAAATAGAACTACCATACGACCCAGCAATCCCACTACTGGGCATATACCCTGAGAAAACCATAATTCAAAAAGAGTCATGTACCAAAATGTTCATTGCAGCTCTATTTACAATAGCCAGGATATGGAAGCAACTTAAGTGTCCATTGACAGATGAATGGATAATGAAGATGTGGCACATATATACAATGGAATATTACTCAGCCATAAAAAGAAATGAAATTGAGCTATTTGTAGTGAGGTGGATGGACCTAGAGTCTGTCATACAGAGTGATGTAAGTCAGAAAGAGGAAAACAAATACCATATGCTAATACATATATATAGAATCTAAAAAAAAAAAAATTCATATGCTGTAAGTTAAACTTCTATCTCCTTTCAGAAGATATATACAATCACTCTTTAGATTCCATTGGAGATCCCTTCACATCACTGGAAGTAATTAAATTTTTGCTTGTCTTCCTTGTCTTAGCTGAAATATCCCAGTTCCTTTCATTTATTCCACATAGAATCAGTTTTTCAATGCTGTAACCCTCTTTGTCATGGTCTTTTGACTCTTTTCCAAGTTTTTCATCTTCCTATTTATTTGTGTAGTCGTAAATTAAAGTGTATTAGTGTGACATCAAAAGAACCCAAATCTACTTTTCTTTTATTATAACGTACTGTATGCTTTTAATACATACTAATACGTTGCCTTATAAAAAACAAATTTCCAAATCTGTTTGTGTAATAGAACTTGCAACCTCCTTCCAGAAATTAATGTTCCTGATACAATGCTTAATTAATTGATTCTCATGAACTTTAATGACATTAAGAAATTCTGGGAATTTAGTTACCACCCAAGCAGTTGATAAACTGTCAACCAAGAGTTTAGTAGCCTTTAACCAAATACTATTTTCTTTTGATGTTGAATCTAACACTTTTCTAACCATTTTCTTTTCCTATAAAATGTCCCTACCAAGTGCAAATCTTTGAATTAGCCTACTAGAGAGCTTTTTTTTTTAAACAGGAAATCGATTGTAATTCTTTGATACATGCTAAGTACAAAGTTTTTTGTTTTTTGTTTTTCAAATGCAGGGATCAATAAACTTATTCCATAGAAGGAGAGACAGTAAATATTTAGGCCTTATAGGTCACATCTGGTCTATGTTGCATATTCTTTAAATTTTTTAAACAACCCTTCAAAAATGTAAAAACCAATCTCAGCATGTGGGCCATACAAAAACAGGTTGCAGACCCAAACTATGCAGGCCACAGTTTGCTGACTTCTGTTGTAATGGTTCTTGGAGGTCCCATGGAGATTTGCTCATCTCAACAGAGCAGCCGCTGGATCAAGGAACTTCATGGCATGTATGCTATTGAGATCCCTTGCTTCTCTTCCTGAGCCTGGGATGTTTTGCTGATCTACGGCAATTTGAGCCCTTGAATGTCAAAGTCTAGTGGCTATCTGAAAGCACTCCTGTTCTACTGGGCTTATGGTGATTTACTATCTAAGTTGAGAGCTTGGAGAGTAGGCTGGGCCATAAGAATTGGTTAAACTTGGGGTTGGAGTTAAAGCAGAACTCCTCCCCAGGATGAGATCAGAGAGGTATTTTGATATCTGAATGAAATAAAGAACTCCCAAGAAGGGAAGTCAAGTGTAGAACCCAAAGTTTTCAACCCATATTTTAAATTTGAGAACTTCCATGGCCAGTGTTTTGAATTTGACTCATTCAATGGCCAAATGTCTGTTATTATACTAAGAAAAACCAAAGCCCTTATAAAGTAAGTTTAGGATGAGCAACTATGCATTTTTAGGGGAAAAGGTATCTAAAACTTGGAAGTGAGGCAAAGGGAGGGCAGAATATCCTTTTATTATTATCTTGAAGAACTGTTTAACTGGCCTACGCAAGGATAATTTAGGGAAATACTTTTTTTTTTTGACTTGCTAATTACTACTCATTACATTCCAGACTTGCAGATTTTTGTTCGGTAGAAAAGAAAACCCAAAACATATGTTTTTTATTGCCCTGAAGGATGTTACCTAGTTTTGTATCTAACCTAGCAATGTTATTCTAACATTCCTTTTTTTTGTTGTTGTTGTTTTGTTTGTTTGTTTTTTGCGGTACGCGGGCCTCTCACTGCCGTGGCCTCTCCCGCTGCGGAGCACAGGCTCCGGACGCGCAGGCTCAGCGGCCATGGCTCACGGGCCCAGCCGCTCCGTGGCATGTGGGATCTTCCCGGCCCGGGGCACGAACCCGTGTCCCCTGCATCGGCAGGCAGACTCTCAACCACTGCGCCACCAGAGAAGCCCTAATATTCCTTTTTAAAATAGTTCCTGGAATGCTCTTTAAACCAAACGGTTTGCCATCTTGCCAACTCCTTCATTAAGGAGTTGAATAAATCTTTGACATGTTCGTTCTATATTCATTTGAGTCATGTTTAACTTTTCGAAAATTACCCCTTGACAACATTCACAGAAGTCTTATTGTTTTTTGCTTATAGTAGGTTTGTGTATATACTTGCACTTGTATTTGCATTTGTCTAACTTAAAAATGTACGTCGGAATTGGTTCAGAGGTTTTCTGTATATTTGCCTGTTTCTGTAAGTGGTTATTTATAGTGCTCTGTTTTTTTGTGGTCAGTGATTTCTTCGGGCACCTACTAGACGTATAGCTTCTCCCTTGCTTCGAATACCTCTAAGAATGAAAGTTAAGTGGTCACAGAAGTTTGTCCTGTGTGTGCTAGGAAAACACCTCCTTAACAAATAGATTCACTTTGAAATGAAGGGAGAAGGGGAAATCTGCCTGGGTGATTTCATAAGAGTGTGTAGGAAAGAGTTAAGGGAAATTTCTCCTAGGTCTGATAGTGAATTAAAAGAGTAGTTCTAATAGACCAAAACAGATAGAATCTACAGTTTAAAAAGATAGTCCCTCTATCACCATCCTGGGCAAACGAGTAGTGCCTGAAAGAATGTTAGCCAATGAAAGGTGTTTTACTTTTAAAAGTGCCTTTACCTCTTTCCAGAGGGAAATTAACAAGACTGTAAAGACTCAAAGGAATGAATTCACATATTCCAAGCAGGAGATAATAAATATGTATATCTAGAATAAGAGAATATGAAAAATATTCACCACTGTCCCACAACAAAAAGAAGAAAAATGCACAAAAGGGAAGTTTGGAGGTAGTGGTGGTATCCAGGTCACTAATAATAAGGAACTAAAAAAATATGCAAATAGTTTTCTGGTCAGCCTTCAGTAGCTCTTTCTATATTTCTCAATCAGAACTTTTAATTCAAAGAGATTCAGTAGTACTTTAACAGTACTTCACAAACTATGACTGAATTATATAAAATTCAAAGTTCAATTGATATTCCTGATAATGAGTACTTGGACAAGTTAAACTATTTTGTTAAATTTCATTTAGAAGACAGTTAAATGTCTTAGCCCTGATTTTATTCTAGTTTGGGAGATGATGAAAAAATTATACTTCATTTATATCAAAATGTTAAACACAGAGACACCATATGACCCAGCAATTCCACTTCTGCACATATCTATCCAAGAGAAATGAAAACAAATGCCCACACAAAACCTTGTATATGAATGTTCGCAGAAGCATTACTCCTCATAACTCCAAAGTAGAAACAACCTGAATGTCTATCAATTGATGAATGGAAAAAGAAAATACAGTATACCCATATAATGGAATATTATTTGGCAACTCAAAGTAATGGTGTAATGATACATGCTACAACTCGGATGAATCTTAAATATATTCTAAGTAAAAGAAGCCAGTCACAAAAGACTACATATTGTGTGATACCATCTACATGAAATGTCCAGAATAGGTAAATCCATAGAGACAGAGGATAGATTAGGGGCTGCCTAGAGCTTGGGAGAAGAAGTAGGGGTATGGTGGGGAGTAATAGCTAATGCTTACAGGCTTTTTTGGGGGGTGATGAGAATGTTCTAAGATAGATTACGGTAATGGTTGTACAATTCTGTAATTATTCTAAAAACCACTGAATTGTATACTTTAAACAAATAAATTTTATAGAAGGTAGGTTATACCTCAATAAAGCTGTTAAAATGTATTTTAGTTCATGCATGACTGATCTGTCCTCTGATAGGATGCCTATTTAATTGGAAGTTACTAACTTCTTGATATTTGTCTCATAGGTCAGATCATTTTGTTGTTGTTGTTGAATTATGTTTTATCTGGCAGATAAAACTGAGGACACAGCATCTCAGATAGTTCTAAGAGACTGCTCCCTAGATCATTATTTACACTAAAGATTTAAGTCTTTGTATATATGTTCAACAACACTGAATTATAACTAGTGCCAATTTATTTAATGTTTGTTATACTCCTGCAGTAATATGAAACCATGAAATGTCATATTTCCCTGATACATTTTTAATATGAACTGTGATTATATCATTTTTAAGTGGCAATGTAAATTGTAATTAAACATAATTAATATTAAGACCTGGGACTAATATTATAATTAGATAATGAATAACCTTTGGCAAATACTATCATATGATGGTTTTAACCTATGTATCATATCTATACATAAATATAATTTGTTCTTCATAACATTTAAATAATAATACGATAATTGTCTTATATAACATGCTTTATAAAATTAATTTTATCTTAAAAACCAAAGCATAACACATTAAATGCTGTCATCCACCATGTTTTTAGTTTATGTGATTTATATGATAAATAACACATATTGAGATAAAATTATTTTTAATTAGCTTAATAGAATAGGTAACTGGTAACTGAGGAAAAAAAAAATTCTCAATATGAAGCTGTAAAATTATTTACTTACCATATAGTCTACCTAGTTGCTAAAAGATATTTTTTCACTCACCCAAACCAAATGTGTTCTTTCAGAAGGGGCAATTAGCTTTCCTGCTTTTGTGCTGATTTTTGATAATTCAAAATTATAAATAACTGAAAACAAACAAGCGGAATTAATAAAGAGATTCCTGGCCTCTAGAGAAATTAAAATTCTGAGATTTCTTAAACACTTTCTTAGTTGTAGTTAATAAGCCAGCCATCAATATGGCCTTCTTTTATCATTGGGCATCTACATTCTTATCTGGCAACATTTTAAAATGTTGCTTTGAGACTGTTTCAAATTTGGAGCAATAGAAAAAGGAGCAGTTTTTTAATATTCAAAACATGTTTGAGACACACTAGACAGCCTCTAGGGAGCACCAAAGGTGTGCTCCCTCTCCTATAATCCAGGATGTGGCACTCATAAGTAAAAAAGATGCTGGAAATAATTCGTTGTAATTGATTTGCTCCTTAAATTCCTTAATTAGGTCAACAGTAGGCTGTTCTGCTTATTGAAGTACATTAGGGGAAAGCTGTCAAGTAAAAAAAAAGTTAGATAAAATGTTAGTGATGTGATTATGTTATCAGATACCCTTTCAGGATAAGTAAAATCATCTTCAAGTTCAGGTACAAGGGCTGACTGAAACAGTCACTGTCAACAGATTTACTTCAAAGATTTTGTTTGTAAATTTTAAATACCCACATGTCCGTTAGAGATTAGTGTGGCATTTATCTTTATTTGTTGCTTTGTAGATTCCTTGGGATATGGAATCCTGATTTCAAACACAAAGTCTGTAAGGAGAGATACTTTTACTTCTTCCTTTCCAATCTTTATGTCTTTAGTTTTTTTCATCCTCATTGCACTGGCTAGCCTCCTGCATGATCTTGAATGGGGATAAGACTCGTCCTTGGAAACCAGCTAAAGAGGTAATCAGTTAACTGTCAACTGTTAGGCAAGAGTCTAATGACCTTGAACCCACATTTTTTTTATCTAACCTAACAATGATACCTAACCAGTCATATGCTTATAAAATGTCCCTAGTCAGGATGAATTTTAAAACTGACCTACCAGAAATCTTTTCTCTTATATGTAAGACTAAAGTAAAACTTTAACACATAGTCATAAATGATTTGTCCAAAAAGTGTTTTCTAACAGTCTATTCAGTCATACAGTTATCTATCACCATCTCCTTAGGATTAATTTTACTTTTGCCCTAATGGCATGTAGCTAGTCTTTCTCCATCTTGCATTTCATTCATGTAGTCATTCAACAAATATTTACTGGTCCTTTGCTAACATATACTGTTCTAGATACTGGTGATACAAAAATGAACATAACAAAACAAACAAAAATCTAGTATATTTGTATGGCTGGTTTATTTAGTTTTCTTCAAGTTACAATTCTATACTTTCCTTAAATGAATTTCACTGCTCAGTTTTGACTGTTTCCTTTCATTTTTATTTTATTTTGCCAAGCTCATTTCCAGTCTTTCCTTCAACACTGTACTTCTCTATCCACTGTGGAGCCACTCACAGAAATATAACACGTTATGTTATCCAGATCCTTAGATAAAATGCTTAAACACTCAACACACATCCAAACCCTAGACACACCTCCAGCTGCTACCTCCTCAACTTTAACCATTTTCTGGTTACAGGGATCCACATAGCTGTGCATTAACTAGAAAGGTTTTTTGTATGCTGTACAGTATTTCCTAACTTTGCTGACTTTAAGAACATTATCCTGGACCTTGCTAATTTCTGTACAGTATTTCCTAACTTTGCTGACTTTAAGAACTTTATCCTGGACCTTGCTAATTTCAAGGGCGATAATACAAATTAGCCTGCTGGTTTTTCCTAGCGAAGCTATCCTCATAGTTATTTTTAAAAATCAAGGTGTTATTAGCTAAAAAATCCCCTATTGTATTTTTCCAGGAGTTGGATTTATAGGTTATATCTTTCCCATTTAAAAAAAAAAGATATTTGAACCTGTTTCTAATTTTTATAAATCTCTAAGGTATATGAGGAAGAGTAGTTAGTAATTTTTATTGATTTGACAAGTTCCTCATATATACAGGGAGAACACAGGACCCAAAAGCTTTCATCTATTTAGCTTATTTAGTGACTTTTATCTAGGATTGGTTTTGATGTTCTGACTTCATATTTTATATAGTACTCCAAATTTCCAATTACATATAGAAATATTTCTGTATACATATTTCATGACCCTATTGAGAAGAATAACTTCTAATTACACTCTCAAATTTCATTTCTAGAATTTAAAATAATAGAAAGGGAAATGGATACACTCTAAGATGTTAGAAACTTTACTGTAAAATGTACCATTAAATATTTATTCCACAACTGTTTCTTGAGCAGCTCTGTCCCAGGCACTGTACAGGTGCTGTGGATACAGAAGTGAGCAAGACAGAAATGGCCTATATGGCCTCTGCCCCCGTGGGACTTTCAGTGCAGCTCCAAAAATCAAACAGAGAAAAGATGTTGAAAAACAAGGATGTTTCTGGAGGTTTGAGGGGAAAGGAGAGGGAAAAGAACAATATGGTTAAAATAGAAGCTGAAGAAGAGGATCAGCTGTTGTCGGGGAAGGAGCATGCAAAGGCTGAGAGCCTCCAAATGTTGAAAGAAGCCAAGCTCCTCTAACCCTAACAGTTCTGAGGTTCCACATCAAAAGCCCAGGCTCATGGTCCCCAGGGAACCAAAGCAAGGAACCGAACATGAAAAAGCTGAGTGACTTCAGAAGCCCCACCCCTACCCCCAAATAGCTACTTGTTATGAGTTAAAATCTCTTAGATAGAGAACATAGTATTTCATAATAATAAATAACTACTGTAAAATGCAAATGCTCTAATAAATACAAACTAATTTATACTCATGTGTAATTGACCAGTCACAAGAATGAATGTTTAGTATCAGAGCCTTCCCGGCATAATAGAAGTAAGTAAATAAAAGATGCTGAGTATTTAAAGTTTGGGGAGGGCTTCCCACCCAGAAACAAAACAACACAGGTAGAGGTGGTTTTGGAAGATAACTTAATGAATTTAATAATTTTGCCAAGATGAAACTGGGACAATTGGAAGACATATTTTTACAAACATATTTCAGCTTGAGAGCCAATAAAGTATACCTCTTTATAAAGGAAAAAAAAATGTATACGTATATACTATTCTTCATGTCTTTTAGTTCCATATGGCTCTTTTATGGTTTTCAAACATAATCCAGAATCATGCTCTACCATGTGTTCTCAACAGGGGGGCAATCCTGTCCCTGTCAAAAATTGGGTCTGTGGGGCAGGGTAAACCAATCTTCAGGTTTGTAGCCTGCCAACAGGCCACAGTACATAAATGGGTATACCAGTGTATCTGTGGCATTACAATGTATCTAAAAAAAAACTCTGGAGGGAGGGTAGTAATGAACTAAAGATTGAGAAATGCTTCCCTAAGAGCTTCCTTATTCTCTCTTGTGCTTCCAGCCCTCGGGCAGTGTTTGGGTTTAGCCAAACTAATTTTCTTCCTTGCTCTTCCGACCGACCCCTCTCCAGTATGGGCAGAGCTTGGGTTCTTCTGAGTTCTTAGAAGGGTTCTTTAAAGAACATATAGTTCTCCTGGATGCCTTTGACCCCAAATACTTCAGTCATCTGGAACACTTTCAGTTGTTTCTCTAAGCTTTACAGCATTTTTCTTAAAATTGTTTTTTGAATTTCGCCGATTTCCTCTTTTCTTTTCTTAACTCTGTTCATTTTCTAAATATTACCATGTCTCTACCAACTGCCACTCACAGACTATAGAATATTTTAAAAGGACACCCATCCAACACTAGAAAGGGATCCTAAATTCACTCCCAGAACTTGTGACAGTGTGTTACAGTTCTAAGTAAAGAGTCCAAGTTATTTTTTGTTTCATGCCTGATATTGGAAATGAGTTCAGTTATTCTCTATCTTTTAATATGTTTAGGAAATTTTCAATATACCTGCCAAACCATCTACTTTAAGAAAAGCTCTGAGATTACCCTCTTGCCCTTCTGTGCCAGCGCTGGGAGCAAATGGGAGTATATTAATGTTCTAGATGTTCAAGGCCACAAAGGAGAGGCAGAAAACAGGATAGTGCATTTGCCAAAAAATACAAATTCCATCCCATTGAAATATGGCTAGTAATGTTCCAAAAAATGTGCAGAGTGAGCAAAGGAAAAACTACATAAGGTGAGTAAATGTTTATAAGTCAAGATTACAAAAAAAGGATATGATACAAAAGTTAAAGATGCTAAAAACCAGATAAGGTCTTTATACAAAAGAGTGAATCATCGACTAATCGACTGACAACATCGACTGACAACATCGACTAATCGCTATATGCACATAAAATACACAAATGTAAAATAAAGCAGAAATTTCGATCCATGCTAGAATACAGTAACCCCTACTATTTATTAAGCATCTACTAGGTGGACAGGAGCTGTCCTTCACAGGTATTGTTACATTTAATCTACACAGTGACCCAGCTAGGTAGGTTTTATTAATAACCCCATTACACACAAAGAATATGGGGCTCAGAGAAGCTCAGTAATGTGAGTTAGTTGGCACTTGTATTGTGCAATAGCGCCAGAATTTGTATCAGCTTTCCCTATCTTGAGGCCATGCCCTTTACCCTATGCCAGTCTAGAATGATTTACATTTTAAGAGAAATTAAGTGAATTCGAGGTGCATAGTGATGTCACCTCACATATTGGTTGCAATATGCTTTCATGAGTGTTCTGGGGCTAGAGATATAGCCAGCACTCCAGGGACTGAGTATAAAGTCTTTGGGAGTGTGTTGCAGCCCATGAGGCCATCATTATCATGTGGATGAGAAGAGCTGATGAGCAGGAGTGAAATGTTCATTAGGTTAAGCTCTAAATCAGTCATTTAATAGAAATCAGTGGCAAGAACAGGGATTTGGGAAACAGATGGCCCTGATTCCAAATTCGAATTCTGCTGTATACAAGTTACATGGAAAACTCTGGACAGGTGACTTAAACTTCCTTGATCTCCATTTCCTCATACAGTCATTATGGTAAGTTAACAAAAATTTATGTAGGAAAAAGAAAAAGAGGCAGCTTTGGATAAAAAAAGTAAATCATTAAGACTAGAGGCTTTGGATATACGTATTCGTATAACAGATTTACTTTGCTGTACACCTGAAACTAACACAACATTGTAAATCAATTATACCCCAATAAAACTTTTAAAAAATATACTAGAGGCTTGGCTTCGTTCAAGCATTAACTTAGCTGTAGAGTCTTGGGTAAGTCACAAACTCTGAGCCTTTTTCTTCTGTGAAATGTGAATGGCCATCTACCTTAAGGGTTTGTTGTCAGATTCTGAGATAATGTGTCAGACACCTACAGCAACTAGACCGTATTATAGTGGTGCTCCATATTAAATTATTAACACAACACTTGGCAAAATAAGTGTGTGTTTCCACTCTATTTCTTTTTAAACTTGGGCTTTATTATAAAGTCATTGGTGACTACAACTTAAAAATACTACAGACTATTAAGAATCATTAAAAATTTGGTAAAAATTAGATACCTTAGAAATTAAAAATATTGCTAACTTTGTAGTTTTTTAAAAGATAAACTTCCTATAAGTGGAAAACTATTCATTCTTTTCTCTTACAGTTCCTCATACTTTTTACTTTTACTAAAAGCATTCCCTTCTAAACACACACTTCATTAGGTAAGTGCCTAGTCAATCTGAGAAATAAGAGATTAGTACCATTAACAAAGGCTTTGATAATTTTATTAATAAGAAAGTTGTTAAACATGGTTGCTATCTCTGATATGGTTGTTGGGTTAGTGGGCCTTATCTGTGGTCAGTCTATTATGTGAACCATGAAAAACATCCATCCTTGCAAAGCTGCTTCCCACCTCTCCCTCAAAAGCAAACACACTGACCTAAAGAGTATATAATCACTCGAAAGTAAAGCAAATCAGGGTCACATCCAGGGTCTTCCCTATTAAAGCAAGTCACAAGAAATGCAAATATCACAGATAAGAGTTGTATACATCTAATCTGTTATCTATGTCCACACACCCAACACATGGTTTATGAATCTGAGCAAATTTTGGGAAGTTCGGCTTACCTTTGGGGCTTACATAAATCATTAAAAAATAGAGAGAAAAACACATAAAGCTGATTGGCTCTGACGATTCTGCAGTATTGTGCCGAGAGGGTTAAGACCACTTGTCCTCATCTCTCATCTTGATGGCATTTTAATGACTTGTCCATGAAGAAACCTCAGGTATGCCTTAGGAAACCACTACATACCTGTCCGGAAATGTGACCGTTGGTTAAGGCTACATTTCTTACACTATCGATGGCTTGTAAGAAGCGTGTGACTAAAATAGGGCTGCCATTTCCTTTACCTATTCCTCCCCCATAAGGCTGCATGAAATAGTCATTCAAGTCTCCCTCTGCCCAACACCGGCACTCCCACACAGGTTGATCGGGTCTTACTTTTTACTTGAAGGTGGATGGGGACTTGAAAGTGTTTCCTAACTGGTTTGCTGGGAGTTTAAAATGCTTAAAAAGAATTCGAAAGTGAAGTTTGGCCCTAACCCTCTGAAATATCCGTCCTGGGATGTGGGCTAGGTGTCCGTGGCATTCAAAGCTAGGTACAGAGCGAGGTTTTGAAGGGACCGGAATCTGATGTACCCCGGCAGGCGTGGGTGGGGGAGGGAAGAACTGGCGGAGGGAGAGAAGAAGGAATTAGGGTCTACAGAGCACATCCTAAGGTTGCTGAGTTGCTAACTCCATCCCTCACCATCTCGTCGTTGAGAACCAGCTGGAAAGGGCAAGACCGGCGAGCCTGGGTTTGGGTCGAAGGCAGCGGTCCTGGCCTCGACCGCCGGCCTAGACACCTGGCTTCTGGGGCCCGCGCCATCCGGCGAAACCCTCTCTCCCCTAGGGTCCTGCTGGGGAGCAGACATCACGCTCTCGTTCCCTTCGGAGACCTTCTAATTCCTCTCTCTCTCCGAAAGTGCTAACTTCAGGGTTCGGGGGCGGCAAGGGAAGAGCAGACCAGAAGGGGCAGGCCCTGGGGTCTCAGGAGTTTTTAAGGTAGAACGACGATCGCTCCCAGCGTGGCCCCGTTTTCTCCTGGTCCCCTGGCCCCATCCCCCCAAGTCCGCAGAACCTGCCGCGCTGCGCTTGGCGCCAGGCTGGGGTCTCTCGCCCGACGCTGGGGCTGGCGTGGGGAAGGGTGGGGAAGGGGTTGGCGGGTCCCCGAGCCCCAGCAGCGTATGGCTCCAGGGACCACACGCTGGGCAGGAGACTACAGTCTGCCCTCCCGAGAGCCGGGGAAAGGCAGGGACGCGAGCGAGGCGGGGCGAGTCGTGGCCCCAGCGCACCTAGCGGACTGAGCCGCCGGTCCTCGGCGGGCCGTCCCTCTCCATCCCATCCCTCGGCGGTCCCCGCCCTTACCTCTAGGCGAGAGGGTGCCGTCTGCAAAGGGTGCTGGGGAGCGGCGAGCCGTCCCCCGGCCGGGCTCAGCGGCGGCCAGCGACAGCGGGGTCGCTCGCGGGGCCGCTGCTCATGGCTCGTCGCGCTCGGAGCACTGCGGCTGCGGCCACGGAGGCGCCTTCCTCCTAGTCCTCTTCGCGGGCTCCGAGCCGGGACGCAGCTAACGCCCCAGCCTCGCAGCCCTCCGCCCCTCCGCCTCCCCGGCCGCGGATGGAGCCGCCTCCAGCGCCGCCCTGCAAGCAGCCGGGCCAGCGGCAGCCAGCGCCCCCCAGCGCCCGGCCCCGGGGTCGCCGCGCCGCCCACCGGTCGGCTCCGCCGTCCCAGCCCGCTGTGACGCAGGCCACCGGGCCCGGGAACTTCCTCCCCCGCG
This sequence comes from Delphinus delphis, assembly GCF_949987515.2. Classification (NCBI taxonomy): domain Eukaryota; kingdom Metazoa; phylum Chordata; class Mammalia; order Artiodactyla; family Delphinidae; genus Delphinus; species Delphinus delphis. The sequence goes on along the minus strand of NC_082683.1, from coordinate 78,266,731 downwards.
GAGACCACCCCAAGCCCGGGCCGGCCGCCAAGGGGACTTCCTTCAGAACACGGAAGAAAATCTCCCGCCGCTTCCCGGCGGGGCCACTGCGGCCTTTATGACGCCCACCTGGCGGCCAGTGCCGGGGGAATCGGCTGGGGCTAATACCTTCCGCCATCCCTAACAATCCGCGGAAAACCCGAGGCTTCCCTGCGCTCGGCGCTCGCTCCACAACCGCAGCTCCTCCCCTGGGTAAGTTAGAGGGGAGCAGCTACCCCTAAAAATAGCCCTTCTGGGAACTCCTCGGAAGGACCGGGGTCAGGATAGAGATAATCCCTCTTCATTATCATCCTCCCCGCACAGAAGAACAGAACGGTGGGAAGGGGTGGTGGGACGCACCGAAGGAGACAGAGGACAAAGGCAAAAACCAGTTTTTCTGGACCATAAAGCCCATGAGCCGGTCGCTTGACACCTGAGCTTCCTGTCCAGCAGGAACCCCCACGTTCCCGGACCTTAACAACAGGGCGCCTGGATCTCTCAGCCGCAGGTTCCAGGGACGCTGAAATTGAACGCTCTGCCTACAGTTTCGTGCTGTGCATGAAGGAGTTGACCAGGCACGTCAAAACCACCTGTTGTCTAAAGAGTATGGGGGAGAGGTTTTCCCTTTTTTTTTCTTTTAAATTGATCTGAACAATTTTTTTCTCCACCTTTCCCTACCCAATTTCAGGATGAAAAGCGAACTCTGCCTTCTTGAAAGCTGACAGTTATCTGTATGGAAAATCTGCCCAGTGGAAAAGTGTCCAGAAAAGATTACTAAGTAATATAGGGTCTTCTGGGATGCATTACCAATACGAGCTTTTCTAAGAGCACCAAAAATTAAACTGTTGCTTTGTCCTGGCATTCAGGGAAAGACAGGTGTATGCCGAAAGAGGAATTCGTAGACAACTAGTCCTCTTTCACTAGTTGGTTGGTTTTTACACAGTTGGTTGGTTGGTTCTTAAGAAAGCAGGCACCTCCTTTTAACCCATGCCAAAATTAAAATGTGTCCAAAAGTTGTTCTTTTAGGCTTTTTACTGATTTCTCCATGTTCCTCTGGCAAACTCCTACATTTTTTCCAATTCCAGTACTGTGGTTGGGTGTCTTCCCCAGAAGACAACCTGAAACCCTCTCAGGCCTTAGGAGATGACCTGAATACTAGCCTTAATTAACCTAGATCAACACAAAATTCTAGAGTGGAGCCATTCTCCTAGGTAGCAGGCAGAAAAATTCCTGGAAGTTTCCTGGGGAAAAGACAGAGACTGATTAGCAATTTGCTAAAAAGTACTGAGTACCTTGCAGGCCACCAGGTACTAGCTGAGGTAGTTCCAGCTCTTCAATGCCTTGCCGGGATTTAAATGCACAGTGAGGTGAGTACTAAGGGCACTAATGTCCTGTGGAGGGCTTTATTCTCCAAGGGCTTTCTGAGTGCACCTCTATCTTCCTTGTGCCACTGGCACCCTAGACTCAAGCTTAGTCATCCCTGAAATGCTCCCACACTACCCAGTGTCAAGGAACCACAATTCTAGACTTTGGACACAGGTGAACCAGGAGGAAGTCCCTACTCTTCTTGTGTAAATGTAAGGAAGTTACTGCTACATTTTTTTTCCATCAACAATATTAGTACTATAGAGTGCTGTGAGAATTAAATAACATGCTTAAATCACCAAGAACAGGGCCAAGCACTTTATAAGTACTCAGTAAATGGTAGCTGTTGTATTTACTATAGTTCATTGCCCTGAGAACAAAAGGACCAGAAACAGAAAGGAGGTTTGGAGATGGATTTGAATCCCTGCAAGTTGAGTTCTCCCACCCCATCCCCGACAGTTGCTTAATTGTGATACTTTTGTCTACTCTGTGCCTGCTTTCTAGTAGGGTGAACTGGACAGTTCTGCGTGTAGTCAGGTGATTCCTGTGCACACTAAAGTCTGAGAGGCGCTAGTTTGAAAGCCGCTATGTTGTACTGCTTAGGTGTCCTTATTTTACAGAATGTAAGCTGTAAGTCTAGTCACCTCACTTCAGTCAACCTACTGTAAGTCAACACACACACTTATCAAGCCTTCTGTAAAACACTAGATGAATCAGCAATCAGCCAACTTTTGTGAAGGCTGAACCCTGAGGGTCTCAAAGAAGTGTAAGTCTTATTCCCTGACTTCAAGGTGTTCACAGAGCATGAGAGGGAATCTGGCATGCATATAAGTCAAAATAAACCATTTTTAACTAAATGTGTTTGGAGTTCAGAGAAAGGAGAGGGAACTGTGGGCCAGAGCCACCATCTTGATCTTTCACTGAATACCCAATTCTTTAGGCCAAAATTTGACATTCCAAATGGGCTTCCAGAGTGAGTTTCCATACTTAGACTCCACACAGAAGTTAACTATGTACTGGTTGACAAATAGGGAGCAGAAGTAGACCTTTCTGAGCAATGCATGACCATGATAAGAAATTTGGAATGATGTAGATCTGGGCTCAAATCCTGTGTCCACCACTAACCAGCTATGTGACCCTGAGCTTCATAATCTTTGAAGCCCAGTTTCCCCATCTGTCTCTTAGAATAGCAATACCTTCTTTTGAAGGTTCTAGTGAGGCTTAGAATATCTGCAATCGCTCCGGTGGATTGTATGGAAATGGTGATTATATTACATTGTCTTGTTAGCTACAAGAAAAAGCAGGCTGGACTATATCATTCCTTAAATCACATTTCAAAAGCCGCCTTCTCTGTGGAGCTCTGCAGGCTCCAGCCAAGTGTAATTCTCACTTCCTTATGCTCCCACAGCACTTATTTTTGAACTCTGTTTCAGAACTTAACTGGTGTCCTGCCATTTATTTCTTTATGTTTTGCTTCTCTACTGTATATTCATCTCTACATCAACACCTAGCAGAGAGCCTGGCATTAAATTTTGAAAGAACAAGTTTAAAAATGTTTCAATTTCTTGTACGGGTTCTGACTTTCACTATAATTTGTATTAAACTGCAGGCTCTAAAACCTGAACCCTTTTGCTCATAGTTTATACTAAAATTATGTATTTTGAACATGTATCTGCTTAAACCTTGATTTTTCAATGCTGGGCTTATTCTTTAAGACCAACCTGCTATGCTTGTTTTGTTTTGTGATGTCAGTTGATCCTTCCCAGTAATAGTGAAAGTAAAATCTAAATTCTAAACCAAAACCACCAGCAGGATTTTACTCAGCATTCTCTACCCACTCTGTGCACATCTGCTCCCCAGACCTTTTCTGAGCTTTGTGGGAAAGATCCTGAGCTAACAGGAAACATGGTTGTTTTAAGTTTCAGCTGTTAACATTGTTGCAACCATTACCACTTTCTGAATTAATAGCTGCAAGATAAAACCCACCTTTAGCAACAGTTTTGAAATCCTTGACTCCATGCCAATAAAAATGCTAGGGAAACCTTCCCTAGAAAAAGTCGTGTGAGCAGGAAGTTGCCCAAGAGGTAATGTGGTCAAATGTGGTCTTGACCCTAAAAAGGCAGAAGAACTTGTGCCAGAGGAGAGGGTGGTGTCATTGAGGACTTAAAAATAGAATTCTAGAAAACTTTGGGTCAAATTCTTCTAAAATCAGCCCTGTATAATTTATACACCTCCCTCCACACACATGCACACGCGTTGGAAGTGGTTGGTACCACTAACTTGTGGGATATTCTTTGGAAATAATAATGAATAAGCACTTACTAGGTACATGGTATGTGCTAAGTACTAACTTTATATATATTGTCTCATTTAGTCGCTGTCCTCATCCACTAGTAGGCAGTGTTATTTTCTGCTATTGAGAGAGGGGAAAACTGAGGCACTTTGTAATCAAGTAACTAGCCAAAGGTCACATGACCAATGAGTGGAAGAGTTAGGATTTGGACCCAGGTGAGTCTAATTGCAGAGTTCTCAGGCTTAACCACTACTCAATCCATGGAAAAGGAATATTTATTTTTAAAGTGAATCCATGAAGTATATTCAGTAAGGTTAACAATGTAGTTTTTCAGTAGTTTATGAAATTGCATTCATTTGTACTTTTCTCAATCATGTATTCATATCCTAAATGTGCCTTCCTGGGGTGATTTCACAGCTTACTCTTTAATTGAAAAGCATTTTATGACTGAAAGCAAACTTAATGAAAGATCATGAAGTGTCTGTGGTTCTGAGTTTAGGCAATATGAAAGATACCAGGCAGAGAGCCTCATTCTTAGAATTATTGTTTATATGGGCCAATGATGAATAACTTTCACGTGATAGATATGTAGTATAAGTTTAAAGTAAAAAATGAGTTTGCTTTCTTTCCGCCATCTTTCCGTGCCGCCATAATGGTGCGCATGAATGTCCTGGCTGATGCTCTCAAGAGTATCAACAATGCCGAAAAGAGAGGCAAACGCCAGGTTCTTATTAGGCCGTGCTCCAAAGTCATCGTCAGGTTTCTCACTGTGATGATGAAGCATGGTTACATTGGCGAATTTGAAATCATCGATGATCACAGGGCTGGGAAAATTGTTGTGAACCTCACAGGCAGGCTAAATAAGTGTGGAGTGATCAGCCCCAGGTTTGATGTGCAACTGAAAGATCTAGAAAAATGGCAGAATAACCTGCTCCCGTCCCGTCAGTTTGGTTTCATTGTACTGACAACCTCAGCTGGCATCATGGACCATGAAGAAGCAAGATGAAAACACACAGGAGGGAAAATCCTTGGATTCTTTTTCTAGGGATGTAATACATACGTGCAAATAAAATGCCTCAGAGGGGGGAAAAAAAAAATGAGTTTGACATTCTCAGGAGTGACTTTTTTGTACCCAAATATCACTGCTATCACTGCATTACTAAATAATATTTGCTTGCTCCTGTTTATTAATCATGTACAGCCACTGATCTAAGAACCTTATATGTATTAACTCATTAATTAAATCTACAAATGACTGGCTCTGTCCATGAAGTAAATTATTTAAAGATAATGAAACATTCTTAAGGGGTTTAGAACTTCCGTAGTTATTAAACAAAATACATTAGGATTTACCTCTTATGGAAGGAAACTCATTTTTTCCCCAGGACTCAACATTTTCAGCCTTTTCTCAATACCGTATCACATTATGCACGTAGAATGTACCTTAGAACATCTCAGATCACATTTTAACATCAACTTGCTTCAAATTTCAGTGACATCAGCCCTGACAAAGCGCCTAATTTCAGGCCTAAGGAATTGCTTCTTTCCTTTGACTAAAAAAGCCTCTCTTTCTCTCTCTCTCTCTCTGAGGCATGAAGATCCATGGCTCAAGACACCTTATCAGGGTAGTGAAATTGAAGATGCCCTTGTTACTCACATAAACATGACTCTCTCTTTGGAAAAGTATCATGGACTGTGCTTTGTTTACTTAGAAGATGCTACAAGCGTGCCTGGATGCTCTCTTCTTAAAGCTTCCACCCATACTGACACAAGACACATTTTCTTGAGCCTTTTTTCAGTTCATTTATTAATTTCCTGAATTTACTCATGTTGTTTACCTCTCTGGGAAAAAATCAACAAGAAAGCCTGGTTAGCTTTCTCAGTGTCAATGATAATGATCATTTATGATCACGTTTATTGCTAGTAGTGAAAAGAGCGTAAACCGAGATTAAGAGACCGGAGTCCAGGTGTGGTTCTGTCATTGACTAACTTTGTGACTTAGGACAAGCCTATTAATATCTTTGGATCTTTGCTCTCTTGATCTGAAGTGAAGGGGTTGGAATAGGTGATTTTTTAGGATTTATTCAGTGCTAGAACTTCTCACATTGACCTTAAAATGGTACATATTTATCCTCCCTAGATTTCAGTCAGTAATGCATATAATCACCAATATGTAACCAAAAATCCAAGAAGGCATCCAGTGCTGTTATCTATAGGAAATATGTCTAGAGCAGGGCAGACCAATCAGGCAACATCTTCTCAAAGCACCTCTGTCTTCCACTATCCATTACCAGTGAGACACAGCCATTCCTCTACTGAGGCATTTCCAAGTAGCATTCTGTAGAACCTTTGAGTACCCTGAGAAATAGGCGTCTGTGGTCAAAGTCGTTTGGGCAACACTATATTCCTCTTGGAGATTCACAATGCGTATTAACATGCTTAGGGCTCTGAGAAGTCCTGCATTAAAAATACTTGTTGACTTTGCTGAACCTAGCATGTCTCTAACTTCATTTACCATGGAACTATTTCCTTGGTCATATCTATCAACATTCCAAGAAGAATAAACTCTCTCAGAATAGAATGTTTGAATTGTTATTCTAGAGTTAAAGACTTCAGAACAGTCGTAAGGTTTTCTCCCTTTGGAAAGAGAAGGGAATTATAGGCCGTGTTAACTAATTTAATGAATGCCTACAAAGATGAGCCCTCTTGATAGATGCGATCTGCAGGCATTTTCCTTACAAACAGCCACAATAAAGTGCCTGTTGTCTTCAATAGGACAAAGAGCCCCCATTCTCACTGGTAATAGTGTAACCTTGCTCCTTTACACTGAGGAATATTCCCTTGCCTTTATACGTTTGTACTGGCCTCCAGGTTCTTTGACATTCTTTTAGAAATAGTTGAAAGTGGTATAAGACAAACACATTCATTCTGTGCACTCGAAGAGGTATCATAGAATAGTTTATCAATGACCACTGGGAGACAGCTCTCCATGGGTCTCTAGTATTTCTGTACATTTTATGAGCAAGACACTCACTGCCCTTTCTTCCAGACTAGATTTTCAAAGATATTTGTATAGTGAACAGCCTTTAAAGATGGTGATAATGTCTGCCTCTAGAGCAAAGGGCATGCATACTTACTGTCCAGTATAATAAAGGTAATGTCTCTCTCCAGAGCAAAGGACAGGCAGACACACTCGTTATAAAGGGTTCACATTCTCTGAGCTCATGGTCCCCTCTCTTATAACACAACCTACTGTTAATGTGTTAGAGCTCAAGGAATGGACACATAAAAAATGCTGATACTTCTGGCTACTGCTGTTGCTGTGAGGGATGAACATGTTTCCATCTCTGATCCAGGAGCTTCATGTCTTCTACCAGAATCCAAGAAACTGGAGCAGGCTGATTTTTTAGCTTGCAAATAATAAAAGTCTCAGGCTTTTCACAGTCCTTAACAGTAACTGGCTTTTTCCTTCTTATGAATTGGACAGTGGTGGAATAACTTCATGTCCTTAGGTGTTCTCCCTCCCTGGTGCTGTGAACATACTCTCCTATGAGTGCTTCTCTAGGCCTGTTGTAACATTAATAGCTGTCCAGCCCACTTTCTGAGGAACATTCAGTAGAGGGCTGATAGAAGTGATGTGCTCTGATTATGGGATATCAAAGAAAGGCACAATGAATTTCTGTCCGGCATGATAATATTTCATTAAAATGATTAGAAACTATCTTGCTTTCTATCTTATTTTAAAGGAATTTAAAAATTAATCCTCAGTGAAAAGGAAGTACCATCTTACAGTAAAGAATGGATAAGTATGTGTCTGAGGGCGGGAGGGGTGGATACTTCTGAGTTAACTGCACTGACTTCTTCCAAAAGCAATGTAGATAAAGGAAAAGACTAGAGTTTGGGACTTCCCTGGTGGCGCAGTGATTATGAATCCGCCTGCCAATGCAGGGGACACGGGTTCGAGCCCTGGTCTGGGAGGATCCCACATGCTGCGGAGCAACTAAGCTCGTGCACCACAACTACTGAGCCTGCGCTCTAGAGCCCTCGAGCCACAGCTACTGAGCTCGCGTGCCACAACTACTGAAGCTCGCATGCCTAGAGCCCGTGCCCCACAACAAAAGAAGCCACTGCAATGAGACCGCACGCACCGCAGCGATGAGTAGCCCCTGCTCGCCACGACTGGGGAAAGCGTGTGCAGCAACGAAGACCCAATGCAGCCATAAATAAATAAATAAATTTATTAAAAAAAAAAGACTAGAGTTTGGATAAGATAAATTGCTTCACGTGGCCAAAGGCAGCATGATTTTACCATAACATGAAAATAACAGTGACCAAGTTTAAGAAACTGAAAACATCCAGATTTCTTGAATGTCAACAACATTCTTCAGTTTGTAAGATACTCCCTACAACAGTCTATTTACACCTTATCTGATGTCATTTCATATTAACTGTTGATTTCATTGGCTAAACCAGAACTCAAAATTATGAGTTCTGTAATTATGCTTTTGACCAGTTGCTTTGAAACAAATATTTTCTGATCAAAAGGGTTTCAGGAACTTTAGAACATAACAATAATAGGTTTGTGAGCAACCTGGTCTGGAATTTTTAAGAGGTAGTCTGATAACTTGCTACAGTGATTTGAATGCCACAAATAGGGTAGTAAATTAACATTTGTTAAGTGCTCTCTGCCAGGCAGGGTCTAAAGCATTTTACATGTATGATTTCATTTACTCCATGTAACAACACTATGAAGTAGGTACTATCACTGTCCCCATTTCACAGATGGGGAACCTGGGGGCACAAGTAGGTAATGTGACTTGCCCAAGGTCATGCTGCTAGTAGGTGGCAGAGCCAGGAATAGAATCAAGGCGCCTACAATGGAATCAAGCCTACACTCTTACTCTACTCTTGTACTTCCTTTCTGCCTTATAACATCAGAATTTTTTAAACTTCTAGAAAATGTGATTTTTTTTCCTGTAATGCTTAAGGGAAATAAACATCAATTTCCTTGCTTCTTTGGAGTTTTATCTGTAGATTATCTTCCCAGATATAATGTTTTGTCCTTCATTTCTCCGTAATGAATATATGTCAGGACCACCATTAAGGATGAATTATGTCCAACATCAGCCCATGTTGACTGAGAAGAGAGATATTGTGTAGCTCATTTTGAGCAGGGACACACTCCAATTAAGCCACCTTGAAATGTTCTATTTTGATGCACCTTAAACTCCTGATACAAGAAGCATTCGAAAAATCTTTTAATAATCTAAAACAAATACAAAATTTTGAGTGTTTGTCTTTCAGTCTGTATCCAGAGAAGGAAGAAAAAGTAGCAATACTTTTAAAGTTACCAGTTCTTTACTTGGGCAAACTTTAATTTTTCATGATCAGGAGTGGTGCTACTACCAGTCCCCAAATCACCCACGGTTGCCACAGTCCCCAGATGGACACATTGTGACCCTGTCTAGGCTAACAATCACATCACATCACAGTGCTTTTCTTCAAATCAGACTGGCGGCTTATCCCAGCTAATCTACCAAGGAGAATGGAGGTGGGCAATAATAGGGGACTTCTAAGTGCTTTAAGGGGAAAGGAATTTTTAAAATCTTGGCTGACTACTACTTAGGTTGATGAGATCATTTAATATACAGCATTTGTAGATTGCTGGCCAGCCTCTGGAACTCCAAAATGATTTCTGAAAATTTGTGATAGGAAGGTTTCACGTGAAACTCTCTGCAAGGTTAGATCTGTTCAGTGTCTGGCTAATGAAGACAAATGGTGTGGCACAAATTTCAGCCGCAAGAACAAGATCCACTTCTGCATCTCCTGCCACCATTTTCAGAAGAAAATGCAGGAGTCATCATGGTCTTTGTGGAACGACTTTTGTGGAGATTGGTCGGTATTTTTCTTTCTGTCGAGGACTGGAAGAAGTTTCAAATCTGGAGTGAATCTAGAAATTTAAGAGGAGTGAGTTGATGGTTCACAAAGCTCCTTGGGAGCTTCCTGGTTGTGATCTGCTGCTGGCTTCCTTACTGGGAGGGCAGGGAGAGACAGAAGAAAGAAGCAGACCACTCCAGATTGGTAGGTGGAAGGCTTCATACGGAGATTTACTTACAAGGCTTGTCTTGTGCAGATGCAGGACAAGTAGATTTCTGCACCTGCCCGCTGGAATCTAAGAGTTTATATTGAGGTCTTAACTGGGTTCAGTCGCGTACACAGTCTAGATAGTCTCATCACCACGTTATTATTTGAAGGCTTCATTCTTGGGGCAGCTTCTGGGAATGGCGGAAGCAAGTGGAGCACATATTCCAAGGACAGGGGAGCGGTGGGATTCCTCCAACTGCTCGGGTCCAGCTTGCAGGTCAAACCAGTGGTCACGTCTTCTCAGTGACCTCCCCCAACACAAGTGTGGTTCCATCTCCTGACCTCTGTGAGACCTCAAGTAGCTGCACAGAAATAGTGTAATCCCTTAACTAAAAGGATTTGGATTTATCTGGATTTTAATCTGCATTGTGTGTTTTTGTAACTAATATGATAACTGAATGTCTATGGATCCAACATTTTTTGGCCAAATCACCTTCGTAAGTGTTGCAGTTGTTTGCTCTGAGGGGACACTCTCATCCCATTGGCACATGCCTTTGTAACTCTTTACTACCACCTTGATTTTGTACAGGTCTTCACACTACCTTCTGCTTTCTCTCATTTCTCTTTTCTCATCTCTCCACTCTCCTCCAAATTTTGTCAGCCTTTTAAAATGTCCTATTCAAATTCTCTCTCCATAAAGTTTTTTTTAAAAAACACTTTTTCTGTAAACTCTTACAGTAATGAATCATCTTTTTATCTTCCATAGCTGTGAGAACTTGGATAAGCTGCTTAACCTCTCTGAGCTTCAGGCATAGTTTAACAGGGATAGTTATAGTATTTAATTTATAGTGTGTCTGTGATGATTAGATTAGCACAGTGCCTGACACATTGTAAACATTCAATAAATGTTAACTTTCATTAATATTCAACAGCTAATTACATCTTCTTTTTTGACACTTTACATTTTTTTCTGTTTCCCACATAGTTGATGTTCAAAAATTACTTGTTCACTTAATTATTTTAATAAAATGTCAAAGGAGGAGTCTTTCTATCAAGCTTGTTTTTTAAGTATATTGACAAACATGAAGAGTTGCCAGTTGCCAATTTTCTTAAAAGTCAACTTGTTAACTTGATATATAATAAAAAAATTTTAAAGTAAGCATAATGAGTGCTTACTGCCTGAATAAACTATATATAATTTTTACTATTTCATTTCTATTTCAGTGTAACATATCACCCATGATACATTAAAATAATCATCATATCTCTTCACCCCCAAATTTAAATCCATTAAATTTTTTTTGGAAAAATTCTTATCTGAAATATTTGTCATATTGCAGTACTTCCTCTGATATGAGCGATTCACTGTTTTAATAATTAGTGTGGAAAGAAAGTACACACTGAGAATTTTGAAATATTACTTTTATTGTTTACTTAAATCTGTATGCGGGAAGAAATAGCTGGTTTTTCACACAACAATATTACAGGTTCTCTTTTATACATGATTTATACAGGGATACATCATGAATTTGTGATCTACAAGGAGAGGAAGGACCTTGAACTCAGAAGTGAACACATTTCAGAAAGTTGTTTGAAAGGTAAAACCTGACAGTATTCATTTTAGAACAGAAACAGTCTTCCATTTGAAGACAAGAGGAGTCCACATATTTTGTTCAGAAGGATGAATGGGAATATGGTGTTAAAGATCAGGACAGGGGTCCTGAAACTTGTTCAAGAAGTGAAGATTAAGATCGTTAATGTTAGTTGAATTTCTTTTAACTTTTTATTTTATATTGGAGTATAGCCGAGTAACAATGTTGTGATTGTTTCAGGTACACAGCAAAGCAACTCAGCCACGCATATGCACGTATCTATTCTCTCCCAGACTCCCTTTCCATCCATGCTGCCACATAACATTGAGAAGAGTTCCCTGTGCTGTACAGTAGGTCCTTGTTGGTTATCCTTTTTAAATATAGCAGTGTGTACAGTTGAATTTTTAATGTTTAGAATACAAAGTTCTGTTAATCACAGGGGACCCACTTGGTCAATATTACTTGGATATCTTTAGAAGATAGTTTAACTCTTCAAGTAGTTCTAACTTCTCAGTCCATTGTGTGGCCTCTTATAATGGAGACAAAACTTTAAATGATAAGTCGAAAGCTTCCTTCAAAATCTCTCTCAACTCCTCCCTTTCCTCCATTTCCATTTGCAGTTCTGCTCTGCCAGTTTAGCTCTCACCACTTCGTGGCTACACAGCGGCTACTGCCTCTTTCCCAGTTTTCCCGTCTTAGCTTCAGCCAGACCACTGTCCATGCAATCGCCCAATTTATTGCCCAAATACTATGAATGGCTGGACATAGTAGCTGCTCAATACATGATAACTTCAACTTGCTTTAAGTAAGTCCCCACTGCACAAAGGAAAAAGTTTAAACTCAAAGCCCTGATGGTTTGTAAATAATAAAAGACTGTGGTATAATAAAGAATATATTTGGTGTTTGTCTATTCCTGGTACAGAGCTTCTGAAACTTTTGGAATTCCCTGAGTGATGAAGTGCCTTTGTGAAGTTAATGAGGTGACTCATCTGGGCCTCTAGATAGTTTCAGGGTAGGGGCTGGACGTCCGAAGGACCAACCATGTAATTCGAGTGTTGGAACTTTGGGCCAGGCTGACCTCTGGGATTGGGGGTGCCTGGAGATTGAGTTCAATCATGAGTCTGATGATTTAATCAATTATGTCTATGCAATGAAACCCCAATAAAAACCCTGGACACTGGAGCTCAGTGGAGCTTCCCAGTTAATGAACTCACAGATGTGCCTGGAGAGTGACATGCCCTGACTCCATGGGGAGAGGATGCTGAAGCTGTGTGCTCTCTCCTAGACCTCATCCTACGCATCTCATTTGGCTGCTCTTGGTTGTATCCAATAAAGTTGTAATCATTGAGCTCAGTGGGTCATTCTAGTGAATTTTCAAAATGAAGGGAGTCATGGAACCCCCAAATTTGTAGCCAGTTGGGTAGAAGAGTGGGTGGCCTCGCGAGCTCCCAAGACTCACGGCTGGCATCTGAAGTGAGGGCGGTCCTGCGGGGGACTTTGCCCTTAACCTGTGGAGTCTGTACCAACTCTGGGTGGTCAGTGTCAGAACTGGGTTGGGGTAGAAAGAGAGCCCACAGTACTGAGAAGCTATTCCTGGAAATCTATGGAAACAGATCAAGTTACCAGAGCATGATTTTGTACATCCTAGGTGTAATGGAAAGACTGATTTACTAAAGGCCTCCCCAGGACCACAAAATGATAACTCTGCTTCCTCTAATCTGGCTTACCTGGAACCTGTTAGGATGGCCTCATGGTAAAGAATCATGCCTGTGAGTCATTTAAAGAGGAGTCCAAATATTTTGACCAGCCTAGGGCAAGGCATTTGGAATGCAATGTGATCTATGGTCTTAATTCCACAAGGTCCTACCAATGGTTTATTTTGGCAGAAGACAACATAAGTGTCCTTTTCCACTTAGTGTCTCTGAGAAATATTCCACCTAGGCAAGACAACCAAGCCTGGCTGATGAGTTACAAGTAAATAGGGGTGTTATGTACAAGGACTTGGAATTCTCTGTACTGTCTGCATCCCCAGTAGTAATTCTGAGAAGAATCGAGCTGCTACTGCTGGTAGTAATAGTTATGGGAGGAGGGAAGGCATTGCCTATTTATTGTTCAACAAGCTATCTGTTTCCAATTTTGCCAGTAAAATATAGCAACAAAGGGAAAGAAAAAGAGAAGCCACAGGCACTGAGCACCTATCGCCTACCAGGCTCAGGATGAGTGCTTTCACTTAAGTTAGCTTATTTCATCCTGGTAACCTCGCTGAGGAGGAGGTATCGCCATCTCCACTCTACAGACTCTCAAACTATGGCTCTGAGCTCCCTGAGGTCTCCCAGCTAGTGAGTTAGTAAGCCGACTGGATGCAAATTTAAACTCTACACTCAACTCTACTGCCAAGTTTCCAGCTTTGGGCCTCACCTTGGCAGCCTGAGTTACACTATGGTTTAGGAAAGCAGAGAAAGGTTATCTTTTCACCCTCAACTTGCCTGGAGGTTAGAGGAGAGTGGAGGTGGTTTAATCAATCCTCAACTTAGGCTAGAGTAAGCACCTGAGCCAGTTTTCCCCAGATAAGTCAAAGATTGCCACTGGTAAGCAACACTGAACTCTTTTAGCAACCTTTTCTCTCAGCATTCTCTCTTTTAGGCAAATTGGTGCTAATTCTGGGACAGGTGGCAACAAGCAACCATCACAGCCTCCTAGAGACGTCCTTGGTGCAGCTGCCCAGGGACCCCTTCTTGTGTTTAGAACACACCCCCCTCTTCCCCAGATTAACTCTGCCTACTTGTGAGTAGCCAGCAGTGAGTCTGCAAGCAAGAATCCTTGAGGGTGCATCCCTCTGTCCACCAGAAGACCTGCTAGTGGGCTCAACACATGCTGAAACCACAGTGGGAGGATGAGGCTAAGGTTTCGGCACTGTTCAGTGTCTATTTGTCGTTAGGAAGGGGCCCTACCTAGTATGGTTGGCTCAGGATCTAACACTGCAGGGCCTGGAGTAGAGTGCCCAGTCCACTGGTGGCAGAGGCTCAAAGGAGTCAGACAAGACACACTGATCTTCACGGTGGCACTTGGCCACAATCAGCGCAAGTAGCCTAGGACAGCATCTCACCTGTCCAAAATTGTGAACAGACTGGACTGGAGCCTAGGCAGAGTGTAGCCACTCCCAGACAGCACCTAGAGCTGAACAGTCTCCCTCCCGTTTCCTAAGGTTTCACAGCAGTTGATTTCCCATGGAAACAAGCAGAAATCTGTTGTAATCATCGGGCATTTTTAGTTTCCTAATTTGTATGGGAACCTGGAGATACAGACATATGGTACATTCATCATCCCAGAAAGCTACAGCTGAAAGAAAAGCAGTTAAAGCCAGTCTTAAAACTGGAAAGCTTCAGCATATGCCTTCAAATGACTTTCCTTAATCTCAGAGACTGTCAACGGTGCTGCCAAAAGACTTGGTTCTGTTTCAGCTCAGTCCTTCCAGCAGGATTTGCGTTTGAACCTTGGTGTGTGCTTCCCCTGCAGCACAGCACAGCCGGCCAGCTCTTGCGGTTCGATGGGGAGCCCCCTTTCAGTTGCTGAACCAGATTGAGAGGGTGAAATGAGCGCTGGCTGAATTCTAATTCTGACCCTGGCACAGACTAGTCCTGTGACCTTAAAACTGAGCTTCTCTGTGCCTCGTTATCCTGCTCTGAGAATTTCATTCAATCATTAGCAAATACTGAATACTTATTGAACATCTGTGGCAGGTACTGTTCTAAGAACTGGGAAGACAGCAGTGAACAAAATAGTGTCCCCACCTTTGTGGAGTTTAGATTCTATTGTGGCGAGATAAACAATAAAAGAGTAGGAGGCATAATATAAGGGTGATAAGGGTTATAATAAAGCAGGGGAAGGGAGTATCTGGGCTGAGCAATTACCAGTTTAAAGTATGTGGGTCAAGGAAGTGCTCACTGGAGAGGAAGCAGCTGAGGAAAGGCTTGAAGGAGGAGTGAGAATGAGCCACATTGATATCGGAGCACTTGGGTGGAGGCCTTGAGAAGGAGATTACCTGCTGTTGTTGAGGAGTAGCAAGAAGTCCAGGGTGGCCACCCAGCCTATGGTGTTTTGTTATAGCAGCCTGAGTGGACTGACACATAGGCTAGAGTTGGAAAGAGGGTATTTGTGACTAAGGGTGTCAAGAAAGATCATGGGGAAGAGAATATCTGTGCACGTATCGGTTTGGAGAAGCTTTCTGGGCCTCCAAACAGAGAAGACTGTGAAGCTAGAGTTGAGTTGTGCAGTGGAAATTATATCTAGCTTGCAAGGGTGCCCAGGACCTCAAGTAGGACCCAGTGAAACTTACTTCCTTTATCTTAAGGACAAGAACTCTGTATTGTTAATCTTTGTATTCTTAATATGTGCACAATAAATTTACTTGTTTCTAGATTTGAATTTAGTCACTTTATATAGTTCTAAGGTACTAAGGTACTGGAGACTTAAGGGTCAGGTCAGCGTAAAGTTCAGACTTCTGTCTAGAGCAGTTCTACCGAGTAGAAACGTAATGTGAGCCACACAGGTAATTTTAAGTTTTCTAGTATCCACGTTTTACAAAATAAAAAGAAAGCAATGAAGTTGATTTTAATTACATTATTTAACCCTAAACACTCAACTTATAGCCTTTCAACATGTAATCAATATAAAACTATTGGTATGTTTTATTGTTTTTCACTAATATTTTGAAATCCAGCATATATTTTATACCTAGAGAACATTTCAATTCAAAGTAGCCCCATTTCAAGAGCTTAGTGGCCACATGTGGCTGGTGGCTGTCATACTGGACAGGGTAGTTCTGGTGGCAAAATGGAGGGATTTTCCTCTCTTGCTTTATATTTTTATGAGCCTGGCGTTTGACTGTAGAAATGTGGTGTATTTTGTCAGTCAGACTCAGATATTACTTGTTCCTTTGCTTTATATAGCAGGCAGTTATGTGGTTCCCTCTCCTGTACATGTTGCAAACAGGATCTCAAAGTGTCTTTATGCCTTAACCACTTGGAACAGCAAATTGCCCTGCAAGTCTCCTGCTTCACTTGTTCTTACCTCCCACAGGTAGGAACACACCCCAATCAAAACCACGAAGGAAGATCCAATCACAAAGCTTCTGCTGGTGTGGGTGGTCATCCTAATGGCTACATTTAAAAATACTGCCTTTCTCTGATTTTATGTTAAAAATCTCTGTGATGAAAAACATAAAAATGCTGGAGGGGGGCACAAATAACTTAAAATTTATGGCAGGAGATCTTCTAGGCAATGGCATACATAGGAAATAAAAACAAAGGGAAAACTATCCTGAATAACATAGAGCTCACAGAATAAATGGGACTTTAACTTACATTTCAGTTTATAAAAACGACTTCATGTACTTTTGCTGACTTGTTCATGTTTCTAACTTACAGAATTCCTCCCTGACTCCAGAATGTTAATATTGGCACTTAATGGGGAGGAATACTACGAGGAATCCTGTTCTAAGCACTTTGAATGTATTAATTAATTTAATCCTTATAACAGTCCAATGCCCCTTATTATAAAGCTACAACAGGTTTGACCTATACAAACAAACAAAAACCAAAATAAAATGGTGGTTAGAGGATCAGGGGTGGGGGGATAAGATTGATGGTGTTTCAGGGTACAGACTTGTAATGAGCAGTGGATTTGCCATAGAGATCTAATGTACAGTTCATGAATAGAGACAGTAATACTGTACTATAAGTATGTAATGTGATAAATAAATATCACCTTAAATTTACAAAATGTTATCTGTCAAATTTATCCAGTAAATAATAATAAAAAAAAGAAACATTAGAAAACCTCTAACAGGTTTGAATCTCAGCTCTGTCACTTGCTAGTTAGCAAACTCTCTGAGACTCAACTTTCTACTTTGTAAAATATGAATAACAATGTCTCAATTCACAAGACTGTTGTGCAGATTCACACAGATTAACAAGATTGTTGTGAGGTAGTGTGTGAAATGTACGCAGAACAGTGCTTGACAGTGTAAGGTCTCAATAAACATTACTACTATTATTGGTGACAAATGATTACTTTACAAATCTTGAGGAGAGAGGTTACAGATGTTCTAAGGCAAAGAGGCCGCAGGATTAGACTCTCTTCTTCTAGCCTTTAACAAGCTATTATTAGACAGTGGTTTTCAGCTTCAAGAACCACAATTTCCCCTGTCCATATATTAGAAAGTTTTGGAGTCTATGCTAACATTCAAGGCATTGGAGAACTCTTTCTAGAGTTTCTAAGCCAAGAATGTATTCCAACATCACTGACATTTTAAAAGTAATTTTAAATAGGTATTACATGTACATGATGCAAAATTCAAAGAAAATACAAGAAGATATGCAGAGAAAAGGGTATACAGTGTTATCATTTTTGTGTGTGTGTATCCACCAGAGATACTGTGAATATCCAAGCTTACACACTCTCTCTTTCAAACATTCAATCAGCAAATGCATTCAACTGAGTCTATTGTTTTTACTGAGATACAGTATTGATTAGTGTTTCCCAAGGACACTTTCTTACAGGTGCACAATAGCTACTGACTCTTGGTGATCAGTCTCAGCAAAGGCCCCAGAGAGGTGTCAGTAATCAGGTAAAAGAAGCAAGCAGGGGGTAAGATGAGAGCTCAAGGGAAGAGGGTGAAGCTGGTGAGTGACCCTGGCTGACAGACGTGGCTCTAAGAATTTTAAATGTACTGTCTTACTGAATTTTCCCAACCAGTTATTCTCTCCCATTTTGCAGAGGAGAAAATGGAGGTGTGGAAAGGTTAAGTGACTTGACCAAGGTAACACAGCTAGAAAGTTGGGAAGGCAAGATTCAGACTTAAGTCTGGCAGGTTTCAAAGCCCCAAGCCCAAGGACTTCCACCCTAGGGGGAGGACAAAGGGATCAGGTACCCAGGAGGTTGGAGAGGGGCTGGATTGCCAATTGTTTTAAATGCAGGGAGGGGGACTTCCCTGATGGTACGTGGTTAAGAATCCACCTGCCAATGCAGGGGACATGGGTTCGAGCCCTGATCTGGGAAGATCCCACATGCCGTGGCGCAACTAAGCCTGTGCGCCACAACTACTGAGCCTGCGCTCTAGAGCCCGTGAGCCACAACTACTGAGCCCATGTGCCACAACTACTGAAGCCTGCGTGCCTAGAGCCTGCGCTGTGCAACAAGAGAAGTCACTGCAACGAGAAGCCCACGCACCGCAACGAAGAGTAGCCCCCGCTCGCCGCAACTAGAGAAAGCCCCCGTGCAGCAATGAAGACCCAACATAGCCAAAAATAAATAAATAAAAGTAAAATAAAATAAATGCAGGGAGGGGTTGGGAGGTGAGATCTGAGAAACTAACAGTTATAACATCAAAACAACACACAATAGGAAGAGACCATAGTCAACAACCCTTCTCTGTCTCAGCACCTCTTCAGACCTGTGGACTTTAAATGTTCACAGAGGTCAGCTCTAAGACAAGCACCCAATAATGGTGACATTTTGTTGGGGAAGATAGACGGTCTATCCTCGGTGCTGCCTTACTCCATCCCCAGAATCTTCACTTCAGAGGCTAAGTGGAAATCAGTTATCATCACTTGAGCACATAACCAAGATTTCTGTAAGTGAAAATTCCTGAAAAAAAATATCTGTTCTTCAGTTCTGGTGGTGGTGCTGCTATAACAAAATGTCACGGACTGGGTGGCTTAAACAACAGACATTTATTTCTCACAGTACCAGAGGCCAGAAGTCCAAGGTCAACATGTCGCCAATTCAGTTCTCGTTAAGGGTCCTCTTCCTGGCTTGTAACAGCTGAATTAAGATGGGGAGAGGGAAAGGGAGCTCCACACTCTCTCATCTTATAAGGACACTAATCCCATTGTGGAGGCTCCACCCTCATGACCTCATCTAAATCTAATTACTGCCCAAGGCCCCACCTCCTGACATCATCCCATTGGGGGTTAGGGTTTCAACATCTGCATTCTGGAGGGGACGCTTACACTGAGTCCATAATATTAACAATGACACAATAATGCATGCATACAGAGTTTGGCAGTTGGCACAGAAATTTCACATATATCACCTCATTTACACCTCACATATGTTGTTGGTAAGTTAGTTTTTATTTTCCTTGTTTTAGGGATGAGGAAGCTGAGTTGAGAAGGATTCAGTGATTTCCCCCAGGTCACCCAACTAGTAAGTGGCAGCAGTGGGGTGCAAACTCAGGTCTTCTAATTCCAAATCCCGTGTTCTTTCAGCTGCGTGAGGAATCAGGCCACTCTGCCTCAAGTATTAACAACAGCAACAGTGAAGCAGGAACAACAACTGACATTTATTTAGTGCCCTACTAAGTGTCATTCTCTTTGAAAACATGATCTCCTAGGACAGGTACAATTATTCTATTTTACACCCATGAGAAAACCTAAAATTATCAAGATTAAGTCACTTTCCAAGATCACATAGCTACTGCATGACAGAACAAGTATTTGAACCAGGTCTGGTTGAACCTAAAGATTATGTTCTTACTAAATGCTCTGCACTAGTGGCCTTTGAAATGCTCTTTGAAAAACAGTATGTAAGATGAAAATATTCTGTTAGACATATTTATGGAGATTTTAGTCAAAAATGGATTTCTTGCCCTTTAAAAACATTAGAGTCCTACAATGTACTCTATTGAAAGTCCTATTTTTTAGACACCACAGATGGAGGACAGATGTTTCTTTATGCCCTGAAAGGTCCACTCTATGTAGCTGACCATAATGAGATTGTATCTTGTTCTGAATGTTTCAGAAAAAATGGCATCGGACAGATCATTCCAAATGAAAGCCAAATCAAAGGAGCGACGGCATAGATTTGATGAAAACAACAACACAATGTTATTCAGTGGTTTGGGTGGGAACTTTTCATTTCAGAGTTCATTCTGAACCACGCAGACATTTTCAGAGGCGCTCTACCCTAAAATTCAGCCTGAAGGCAGAGAAGTGCACGTATGTCTGATGGAGACTTATGTGATGGGGTGGGGTGCCGCAGGTCCGGGTAGTGTGATGCTGAACTTTCTTTCAGTATGATACAGAATTACAGGTAGAATAAAGGCCCTAAGCCGTGGAGAGTGAGTGAAAACTTTGCTGTGAGTTAAGTATGACTATTCATGGAAATGGATGCTTTCTGTGAATTCAAGAGTCATACTTCAGTGCCTGGGCATATTTTAAATGCCCACTCGGGAAGAATAATTACACCTTTAAGATAATACTTAGGGTAATATGTCATAGCCTTTGTTGTGTTTTGGAGTCACGATTGCAAACTGTGAAAGTCTTTCAGGGCCAATAAATGAGTGTACTTACGGGTTTTTTTAAATTTTTTATTTAATTTAATTAATTTATTTATCTTCGGCTGTGTTGGGTCTTCGTTTCTGTGCGAGGGCTTTCTCTAGTTGCCGCGAGCAGGGGCCACTCTTCATCACGGTGTGCGGGCCTCTCACCGTCGCGGCCTCTCATTGCGGAGCACAGGCTCCAGACGCGCAGGCTCAGTAGTTGTGGCTCACGGGCCTAGTTGCTCCACGGCATGTGGGATCTTCCCTGACCAGAGCTCGAACCAGTGTCCCCTGCATTGGCAGGCAGATTCTCAACCACTGCGCCACCAGGGAAGCCCTGCACTTACATTTTGACCATGCTGATTTCCAGGGTAGGAAGTCCATTTGTATTCCACAGAGAATCATGACATTTCAGAGACTAAAATTGGCCTTAACAGTCACCTAGCTCAATGCTCCTCATTTTACCGAAGAGGAAACCGAAGTGGGCCTAGTCAGGGTTAGTGACATTCTGGAGTCACTTAACAAGCTGGGGGAATGTTCCCTGAAGACCTCAAGGACACTAGGTCCAGGTTGTGGTTGTAGCCTTGGTTGAGTTTTTGCATAGTATCTAAGAACACAAACTCTGAAATCAGATCTGGATTCTAAACCAGATTTTTTTGTTTACTAACTGTGTGTGTTTTTGTAAAACATTTAACAAAGCCTCAGTTCTCTCATCTGTAGAATGAACATAAGATTTTTATGCTATAACCTCATCATACCCATTATACCCTCAAATCATGTACCCCAAGTTCTATTGAAACTTCCTCAGGCTTGCCCACAAGCCTCCGACAACTTATTCTTTCACAGTCTGTCCACAGAAGTACCCACTAGCAGTTTCTGGCACATACACTTGTCCTTAAGCTTTCTGGCTGACCCACTGGCCCTGGGATGAGGTTTGCCAATGCCTGGCTTTCTGCTTTTCATTCATTCTGTACCTACAATGTGCTAGGCGCTGTACTAGTTGAAGGGGATACAAAGACGAACAAGATTTGGTTTCTGTTGTCAATTTACTGAGGAAGAAATCTATAAATAACTTCACTACGTTATTATAAAGTTCAGGAATAAAAGCACTGAACTTCAGCTTGGGAGAAGGAAGGTGGTCAGAGACAAAATATTTTGTCTTAGTCTTAAAGAACGAATGGAAGTTTGACAGGTAGATAGGTAGGTAGGTAGGTAGATAGATAGATGATAGACAGTCTTCCAAATTTATACTGAAGGAAGGGACCTCTGATTTAGAGAGCAGCATGGGCAAAGGCATGGAGGTTTGGAAAGGCCTGGCACAGAGGACTGCCACGCCGTTCCCTGCGCTGGGCCTGTAGGAATGCACATGGGAAGTCCAGCACTGCCCCGAGGATTTGGAATCTGGCCAAAAGCAAACCACTGGGGTCAGGTCACATGGCTGCTTTGTTAAATCCCACAGTGCACCAAAGGGCAAGAACATTAATATTTCCAGTGAGTCACATGTAAATGACTGCCTCTTTCTCAAGGTACTTAAGTGGGGATGGGGGGCTTCTTCCATACTGGGCTACAGAGTAAAGGGTCAACACAGTTACATCTCTGATGCTGACGTCATTCCCGTCATGTGGCCTTGGATTTCATTTTCTCAACCTTCTTCTCTCTACAGTTACAAGAGGCAAGACTTCGTGTTTTTTTTTTTTTTTGCGGTAGGCGGGCCTCTCACTGTTGTGGCCTCTCCCGCTGCGGAGCACAGGCTCCGGATGCGCAGGCTCAGCGGCCATGGCTCACTGCCCATCCGCTCTGCAGCATGTGGGATCTTCCCAGACCGGGGCACGAACTCGTGTCTCCTGCATCGGCAGACGGACTCCCAACCACCGCGCCACCAGGGAAGCCCCAAGACTTCTTTTAATCGCGCTGCCTGGCAGTGAGAGAACAGACAAGAGTGTGACTTAACCAGGGAGGGGGGGATATGTGAGGAGCAGGGCCTTTCCCTGTCCCCCTGTGGTCTGTCCACAGGCCTTCCCTGTATCCCCCCCCCAAGCTTCCCCACACCCTGGTCCTCTCCCCATCAGAAATGGCCCTACTGGGAGGGGAAGACAGAACCCCTAACAGGGCAGGGGTGCTGACTTGTCCAAGTGCTGGCCAGGCACCCTGGTTGCCCAGGGCAAAGTGGAAAAAAAAAAAAAAAAAAGGACAAGGTTTAACGAGCTATGCAATCTTTCTCCAAAACCCACAGCTGGGCTACACCCGACCCTGCCTGTTCCTTCTCCCCCTACCCTTCCCCATGTGAAGCTGTGTGAACAGTGGGTCCAAGGGCTCTGTCTGTGTCTCTGTCCAGGTGCTGAGCACCACTGCATCTGCCCTCCCCAATGATGTGGAATCCTCACTGGGGTGTGCTGTCCACAGATTTGTGAACTCCTGGTACAGTAAAACACTTTCATGTCAAAAAAAAAAAAAAAAAAGAGTGTGACTTGACTTCTCAAAGAAGATTCTGACTGCCCTGTTCTCAGCAGTGCCCTCAGTGCTGGCGGATAAATGCTTCTTACCAATGGGAAACCCAACATGCCTTCCTTTGCACCGTAACTTGTTCACCTGTTTGTTCCCCCGGAGATTAGGATGCTTCCCAGGGCATGGTTTTCTCAGCCATCTCTTGGTTGCCCCTCCTCTTCATATTAGAAGAGAGAAGAAAGGGAGGAAAGAAAGGGCCCATGTGCTCCTGATGGGTCAGATTCTTCTTGTCCTGGTCTGGTGTACTTTTCTCATTTGGAGGAGAACACGCCCTTCACACATGTCAGCCAGTAGGATGGTCAGACATTCACGGAGAACCTCAAAGCCCTGTGCTGAGGCTCAGGTAGCCATGGACGCTGTCTACACCAGGTTTACAGTCTAGTCAGGAACACAGATGTTAAACAAGTAGTAGTTACCAAGGTAATGGTATCTAGTATTACCAAGGTAATACTGTCTCAAAGTAGAGTGCCAGTTGCCATGAGAACGCACAATGGGGGAATGTAAATCTGGTCAGGCAGGTGCTACCGTGAGGAAGTGAGCATTTAACTGGAGAAGTGGGTGAACCCGAGTTAGTGCGACAAATGGAGCATGGAAGAGCCTTCCAGGCAGGAAGAAATACATGTGTAAAGAGCAAGGTGGAAAAGAGCGTATTTTAAAAGATTTTTTACCACCTTTGGAGGAAAACTCATTAGAGCTAACACGAAGTGAGCACCCACTGGGGATCAGACAAAATGCTAAGCATGCACATAATTTCCTGGGATACTCCTGAGACCGAGAGGTTTGTTTCCATGATGGTGGGACCCTGTTTGTCTTGTTCCCATTGATCCCACTGTATCCTCAATACCTAAGGCAGGCCCTGGTTAGGAGCAGACACTAAATATTTGTAGAATAGGGTCTACATTTTACAGATGAGGAAACTGAAGCTCAGAGAGATAAGGTTACCCAAATCTTACTGGTAGAGATGAGACACCAGCCCAGGATGCAGCTGAGAGCCTTCCTGGCAGCTGGCTGACAGCCCAGCTCTAAGACAATGGACTTGCTTTCTCCTCTTCTTCTAGACACAGCAGAGCCAGGTCGAAGCCTGGAGAAGTCCTGAGCTGGGCGCCAGAGCACAGAACAGGTACACAGCACACAGCTCCAGGACAGCCCACCATGGGTCTGGTCAGCCTGATGGGCACACAGTCTGCCCTTGAGCTGGTACCCAACTGGGGCTTTACCTTAAATTCAGGGAGGAGCTGACATCTCTCAGTACACCCAAGCCTGGAGGTGTGTCTCTCCAACTGGGAACCTATTAGCTGACCAAACACTTAGGCCCAGAGTCCCATGAAACAGAAACCCAAAACTGAAAACTTGGAGGCATCTGTTGGTCCCAGATCGGCCTCAGATTTCACACTTTGGTGTTAAAGCCCAAGAGAACGTCCCAGGTCACCTTTGTACCTGTGCAACCTGAGGCCGTTTCTCCTAGTAAGGGAAATGTAGCCAGAGTTGATGAAGGCCCTCCTGGGAATGCTCCTATCTGCCCTGCCCTACGTGGCTCCTCTTCACCGCACACCTGGCTCTCCTGGTGGGGTGCTTGGCAGAGCAACACTTGAAAACCATCCCATCCTCCTTCACTGGCTATTATGCTTTAAGTTCTTCAGCTAATAAAAGACTTGTTCATATGTCATAAAACTGAGTCATTTACAAAGCTAAAAAATAAATGTAGGACATGCTCAAGCTCTTAAGAAAATTACTCATTATTAACCCTCATCAACACTTCCCACTCACTGAGCATCTTATATAGATCCGAATACTGGAGTTGGAAGGCACACCAGGGAACACCTAAGCTCATCCTCTCATTAGCCTCTGTTAGACGGGGACCCTGAGCACACTGGCGTCTTCAGATCACACTGGAAACGGCAGCAGCAAGGGCCAATGCCAAATCCTAGAAGTCACAAGGACCCCATATTCTCTCCCATTATGAGCTGGCCTCTGGCATCCTCAGCATCTCCAAACTCCCGAGCCACAGCTCACCCCGAGAAGCTGACTTCCTGCAGCCCCTCCGGTCAGGAGCTCAGCTGGGGCCTCTGCTGATTATCTGAGGCAGCACCCCAGCCATCTGGCTCATTTCCAGTCTTACAAAAATAATTTTCTGTGGGCGGTCTTTTCTAAGCTGGAGGAGTTAGACTCACCACCAGAAAGAAAAAGGGAGGCGGGCCAGTTTCTTTCATCTTCTAGAAGAATATAAAAAGCAGCTAATGTAATGGTGCAAAGTCACTTGGTAAGTCATCTTTTCTTCCTGAGACAAGCTTGGTGAAGGGGTGGAGTGTCATGTGAGAGCTGCAGTCCCACTGTGTGAAGGGCCTTGGAGGCGGCTGATCTGGGCAGCTCACAGTGGGTCTGACATGCCCCTTGTCTTGAAGGGCAGGCATTCTGTAAAAACCAAGGGGAAATGCCAAGTGAACCAGTGCTTCAGGGAGTGGGTTCTTAGAGCTTGAGGTGAGGCTTTCTCCATGCTTAGCAGTGTGTGTTCAGCTAATAGGCAGAGCCAGGGAGGGACACACCATCTGCTTAGGGTGAGGAGCACAGCTTCTTATCTGTAGCACAGGAGGAATTCAATAAGGACAGCATCACCCGTCCCTCCTCCTCACTCTCCAAACGTCTACATCAGCAGAACGAATTTAGAACCAATTCAGCCTGAACTGTGATTGGTAGTCATTTTGCAAGTCTAAAATGTCTGCCAGCCTCTCCCTATAATAGATCAAGACTCTCAGGGAGTTAAACGAGAACTGCAATTCTGCATAAAACCCAAACCGACTGGGAGCCCCATTTGTACCTTCTTCATCCATCGTCTCCCACAGGGTCTGAAGTTCAGAATGGCACTCTGTTCTTCTAATGAGAGCACATGTGCTCATAGTTTAGGTTAGGACATTGAAATAAAAACTCTGCTGCTTCAAAAATAACCATGAAGTTTAAAATTACATTAGTCCTTTGGATGAAATTGTTATATTTATACTAAAGGGTGTTTAAAACTGTGTGTTTGTGTATATGTATGTATCTGCATGCATATCAATCTTTTCCCAGAATGCCTTGCACAGTCTAAAGGGCAGAATACTGCATTAGATGTGGAAACCCTAGGCTGTTCTCACGCCACCATCATTTGCTTGTCATATTACCTTGGGAGCGTACACTATACAAAAAGCAGAAACTTGGTGGTACAGGGTCTCCAGTTCAAACCTGGGTCTGCCACATCCTAGCTATATAATCTAACATATAACCCAATATGTCATTTAACCATCCTGGACCAATTTCTTTTTTCTATAAAATGGAGCATTTTAAACATTCGTGATTGTTACTATGACAAATGCTTTTGTAGTTCTCAGTAATGGTAACTACCGATGGTTCCTTTCAGGGTCTAGTTTTCTTACAAGTGAAATGGGGAAAGAAGCCTCACTTGCTTTGAGCCCAGTACTGCATGGGCACAGGAAGGGTTATTATCAGGATGCAGGACGTAACTAAAATGAATGCACCTTGTTAGAGAAGGCACAGGACCTGCAGTTAGGGAGAAGGCCTGGGCTCTTCCACTAGGCTTTGCTTATAGACTATCCGTGCTCCTGAGAGCCAGACCAGAGAGTGGAAAGAGCACTAAACAGGGGGACATACAGACTTAGGTACCACCTCCCTCAGACAGTGGGTTTGTGATCTCGGACAAGCCAT
Source organism: Delphinus delphis (assembly GCF_949987515.2). NCBI lineage: Eukaryota > Metazoa > Chordata > Mammalia > Artiodactyla > Delphinidae > Delphinus > Delphinus delphis. Next base: position 78,239,856 of record NC_082683.1, on the reverse strand, counting down.
TTAGGCTTTCCTCTTCGGAAAAAGTCTCCATGGTTTCTTCCAATTGGAAAGTCCCACAATTCTAGAATTACATTAGGAGATGAAGGGGGAAAATAAAAAGGATAGGAGGTGACTCTTTGGCTCAGGAGAAGGCAAACTAGGATAGATATGGAATAGGAGGAAGCGCTGGGCGTAAAGGTGATAGGAGACCAGTGAGCTCTGAAAACCAGAGCATGATCTGTGAGCCTTCAAACACCCAGGTGGGTGAGAGGGGGTAAAGTGCTAATCTTGGGTGCTGTTTACCTAAACCTCCGAAGAAACGGCTTTGCAGACCTGTAGGTTAAACAGGATTCCTCTCTGAACAGTCATGAGATGTTGAGAAAGTTATTTTTTTTTAATTTATTTTATTTTATTATTTTTGCGTTACGTGGGCCTCTCACTGTTGCGGCCTCTCCCGCTGCGGAGCACAGGCTCCGCCGGACCAGACGCGCAGGCTCAGCAGCCATGGCTCACGGGTCCAGCCGCTCCGCGGCACGTGGGATCCTCCCTGACCGGGGCATGAACCCGTGTCCCCCGCATCTGCAGGCGCACTTTCAACCACTACACCACCAGGGAAGCCTGAGAAAGTTATTTTTTCATTTGTTTTCTCATCTGTAAAATGGGAATAACACACCAAATAAAACCTTGTTGGATGGATTGAGACAGCACGCATGAATAACCTGGGGGAGCGCCTGGCCCGCAGCAGGAGGTAAATAATGTTACTGTTGTAATGGATTTCCCCCATATGACGTTTCTCCCGAGGTGACAGACTCCAAGCTGAAGCAGCAGGGATGAAATGATTAGATTTTTATCTTTCCTCAGTTTGAAGCCATTAATGAGGCTTATGATGTATTGTTCTGCCCAGGTATCACAGGTCCAGCAAATTTCCCTCAGGCCTCTTAATGCAGACTGAATCAATGCTCCTTCACTTGGCTACTTCTTCAGGATTTCCCTTTTCACAGAGCAGTTGCCTGAGACTGGTTCAGACTATTACGAAAAGAGTGACAGAATGGCTCTTTTCTCCCCATAATGATCTGAGTAGTTTCTTTATGAAATACTATAGAGGCAATAAGACAAGGATGTGAATCCTAACCCAGTTCAAGGAAAGACTAGAAGGAAACTCTCTTCACATAGGTGGTCCCCCCCCCAGTGTTTAAACATTTGCCTGGGTACTAATTTACAAGGAGCACCAAATATTATCGGAATAATTGGTAATAGGTCAGGACCAGTTAACGTGGGTTTTCACATGCCATTCATTAGGTTACCAGCCTAAGAAATGCAAATTGGTCCTACTTCCATTCAGCACAGTGAATAAGTCTGTTATTTGGAATTTGAAAATTGTGACAGGAAACCACCTTGAAGGAAGGGAGAATCTTGATAACTGAAAGACATTTATTTTTTCAAATACATTCTGACTTTATTCAGCATGTTATATGCAATGGTCCAAATCGATTATTCCTCTTCTGATAAAGTTACCACAACCTGAGGTAACTGAGAAACCATCCTTTCCCTACTAGAATCCCATTGCCTCAGGTCCTAAGGTTGCAAGCACACCTCGCCAGCTGACAATCACATTCCCCTGGACACTGTGATTTGTAAGACATTTAGTTTTTATTTTTTTTAAGATATTTTTTGATGTGGACCACTTTTTAAAAGTCTTTATTGAATCTGTTACAGTATTGCTTCTGTTTTATGTTTTGGTTTTTTGGCCACGAGGCGTGTGGGATCTTAGCTCCCTGACCAGGGATCGAACCCGTACCCCCTGCACTGGAAGCACCCCCTGCACTGGAAGGTGAAGTCTTAACGACTGGACTGCCAGGGCAGTCCCCTTGAAAGACATCTATTTTGATGAGTACAAACTAAAACATCTCCCTTGATATGATGGGCATTTAATACTCTCAAAGTTGGGATTTAGTAAAGGGTGATTTGTGTAGGCTTGGAATATGTGGTTAGGACAATGCTAAACAGCCCAGTCAGAGAGAGAGACTGGAGGGTGTAGGGCCTCAGATCTGGGAAGGGCCAAAAGAGTAGGACGCTCTGAGGGGGAAAAAGAGAGGGGAGACCCAGCAGCTGAGAGGCCTGCTCATGAGGCCTGGGAAAAGAGACTGTCTACTGGGAGTGTTTGACAGAAATGCTATGAGGACCCCCTACCTCCACCTGTCTCTCTGCTCAATCATCTTTAAGCTCTACCTTACTCTTGTGAGAGTTTTGCTTTTGGAGAAGGATATAGACAGCTGACATAAAGGTTCATGATTTTTACTAATAGAAAAGCAGCTTCCCGCATCTATACCAAGTACATATTGAATGAATATTCAAAGCATGTTTAAAGGGGTGACAAATTGTTACCTGCCCAGGGCACCTGCATGTCTGGTCTGGTCCTGGTGCCGGGCACTGCATGGGGTTTTCTAAGTGCATCTCATTTGAGATGGAGTCACTGAGATTCAGTGAGGGCCACTGAATTCTCAAGATCTTACCTTGCGGGGGCTGGGGGCTGCATTTTATAAAGGCAGGGCAAGGACAAACTGAATAAAAGGGGAGGAAATAGGAACCAGGCGAACTTCTATTTGATTTCTTCTCATCTCAGCGGCAGAGGGAGGCAGAGAGTAAAAAACGTTGTGCCTGAGCCCTAAATGAATAAACAACAGGCCTGTGTAAAAAGGCAAACAAAATTTAAGGTATTTGTTACAAGAAATAATTTGAAAAGCTTCTCAGCAGCACACAGGCAGTTCTATAGAATCATTGGTATTTAGGAGGCAAGACTTAGAACTCTTGTCTAAATCATGATGAGACAACACAGGGTGAAGAGAGACTTGTATTTTCCAAGTCGAAAAATGACTGCATTTTTCGCATGTTGAAAAATGACTTTTTTCTGATCCTTCGTTGGCATAGTAGATACATATTCCTCTGTAAATATGGGGCTGAGTTCAAGGTCTGGCTTTGCGCTTTTGGATAAACTGCTTTCCTCTGACCTCGGAGATGAGAGGGACACAGAAAACAAGCTAGGAACCTGGATTTCAGAGAATCCACTCATGTCAGAAACTCAAACACGAGCTGCATCTCCAGAGCATCAAACGGTGGCCTCAACAGCACCGACACAGCCTCTGTCTGCACAGCCAGGCCCCCTTCACCGCATGTTTGAAGAGTGATTTTGGAAAGTGGAGGCGAGTGCTGAACAACGTGGAGCCACCCTTGTCCCCATGCTCGTGGGGGCAGGTGACTGCCCCGTGGCCTGTTAGACAGGACCCAGCGCCCAAAGCACCTTGCAGTGACGCCTTAGGTCAGGCACTGGCTTCGTTCCCTCAACATATTCCCATTCCTGAGGCATTTAGGGTGAGGGAAAGCCTTGCCTGAGGTATGCATTTCCTGGGAAGAATAGGACCATCTGGTTTCCTTCATCATCTGGTTCAGTCTATAACGAGTTCTGTCCTCCAGCAGAGAAAAGTTCTTACTATCTGCTTTCTAATGTGTTTCCGAAACTGTGTATGTGGTTGAGAGAGTCTTCTATCCAAAAGTTCAAACTATTAGGTGCCTAATTTACTCGATAATTCGAGTGTTTTCTCCCTTTACTAAACCTTCACAACATTTCTTGTCTTGTAGTTTTTTACTTTTTATTTACCTGGTCCACTATTCAATGTTAGTGCGAAACTAACAGTAGATGGAGAAACAGGAGCCAGGAAGAGAGGGAAAGAGATGGGTTGGTTTGTGAACATCAGTCCCCAAGGATGAACACTATTCGACAGATGGACTTATTAGGAGTGACAGATTCCACACCCTCAACGCTCCCCCACAGTGCATTCTAGGATCAATTCAACAGTTTTCAGGGACTTGATAATTTGTGGCCATTGTAGTGTACATTGAAAACTCCTACTACTATTATGAGATTCGTATGTAAATCTAAACTCCATCATTTGGTGAACAATATAACAGTACAACTGCACAGGAAACCCTGAGAAGGGGAGGGAATCACTTCTGGAAACTTGGGCACTGATACGTGTATACAGGTAAAATTAGTCCAGTCGACTTCTTCCAACACTGAATCTGTTTTTATTTGCCATTTACTATAAAAATTGAATCTTTATTTTACACAAAAGTTATTTTAAAAACAGTAAAGTTTACCAAAACCTACTGAATCTCAGGCAGAGGGATTTACCACCAAAATGCAGATTTACATGGTAAACCTGAGGGCCAAAATCATTCAACTCAAAACAATCTCACATTTTCTAGTAATCCATTATCAGAAGCGAAAACCAATTATGTACATGTTTCAGAACATGTGGCAAAGACAAAAAAACAAATGCTAGCCTTCACTGTGAAGCTAATCAAAGAAAATGTCTCTACTCAGGATTGGCCCATTATTTTGCTGAGAGTGAAACATTTGAAGAGTTTTAAAATATTTAAGCATAAATATTTAGGTTTATATACAACACATATATACACAAACACATCCATTCTAATTCCATGCCCCTTTGTATTTTTTAAATTGCACCGTCTCTGTTAGAGATAATATATAACATGCAGGAGGCATTCCTAATTGTTTTTTCTCAGCAGCAGTGTTCTATACAAGACAAATGCAAAATTTAAATATGAATTAATTTCAACCAGAAGCCAGCTCGACTCAGTACTTTGGTTCATATGTTCTATGTTAATGCTTTAGGGTTGATGAAATTGTTCATATAAAAAAAAAAAAGTTGAAGAGAATGTAGTCCATTACCAAAGGTACTTAGTAGATAGTTCCCAGTGGATGTAGAAGTGATGGACCAAAAACAGGAAGAAACCAATTAAATAGGACTGCAGTTTTTTCACTGCTTCAGCTTTCATATCCAGCTGAAGATAAGAAATAATTATATCCAGGGCATTTTGCAACAGTTACTAGTTTAGGCCATTTCATGTATATAATGTCTTCATAATTCAAACCAGGATGCAAAATAACTCCTCCCCTCTCCCACCAGCCTTCCTCTTGTTTCCAGAAAGAAATAAACACAGATTCTGATGCAATATACAGTTCCTGAAAACAAAGTGGATTTACAGTTATATGCTCATGCTGCTGGTACAGATGAGGGATCATTGGATCAGCTCTAAACACTGCAGGGATGGGTCAAGGAGAACTATTCAATTAGGCATAATTACAGGCTCTGGCTTCCCCCCAAATAAATACACGCTCAAGTAGTATCGCAAGTTCTCTAGCACAAATATATTTTGTTACTACATAAATTTAAGGAGATGGGTGAGTGGAGAGGGAAAACAAAATACCTTATGTGGATGGGACAATGCTAAGAGAAAGTGACGATGGAAAGAGCATTTGCTTGAAAATACAAGGAAATAAAGCTATAAGTCCACAGAATAATTGTTTGATTATTTTAATGGTTTCTGAACCCATCAATATTATGCAATACTTTAATTCAACATACAAAATTTGAATCATGAGACACTGAAGAACAGAAACAAATATTTTCACTATCAAACAATAATGTTATGCAGATAACTCACTGCAGCTCACCACAGCACACACATTGGAGCTATGCCACAACAATGAGACCTTGAGGATCTCTATTTACCCTGTTTAACACAAACATTTGCTAAGTGACAGTGAAACATGGTGATATCAGAGGAACAATGAAGACTGAGGATGAAGAATGAAAACACCGTATCTATGTGCCACACAGATATACCCTGATGTATGTTAGTGAAGGAACACCACACCTTACAAGGAATGCTCAAAACCACTTAGGTCGCTGACCAAGTTTGAGCATTTAGTTTTAACATTACAACTAAGAGAACAGAATACTCCATGATTACAAGTAAGGAATAAAAAAGAATTAATATCCTAGCATTAACCTACAACCTCTTACAACTTTGGAGAAATATTAAACATATCCAAAACTAATAAATTACATTTTGTATACATGGGGCGTGTGTGTGTCTGTGTGTGTGTGCAAGCTCATCATTGTGTATCTGTGTGTGTGTATGTAAATAAAATGAACCAATGCTAGCATAAGCCTTCAACTTTGTTCTGAATAACATCCATATTTATTTTTTGGAAAATGCACTACACATTCTTGGAAATCAACTAAAGTCTTAAAATTATAATTGAATAAACTTAATTTTCTTCATTTAAAATCCTCTTCCAAATTGAATATCTGCTCCAACACTGCAGTAAAGGTGGCATCAAACATCACAATTTTGTGTGTTAAGTGGTGGTCTCAGAGTTCATGGCCTCAGTGCTGCATCATTTCAAAAGTTACCTAAACACTGGAGTGTAGGATTGAAATAAAAAAGTAAACCTAAAAACTATGGCATGAAGAACAACAGAGTTTGCATTAGTAACCAAACCCTAGTGTTTGGAAAGAAGCTTACAAAACTCATTATTGATCCTGATAGTAACTTGCTTCCAGAAATTTAGAAGGGTGATAAGGAAGGTTTGGCTAGTGACTTCTGCAGGTGAACAGAACTGGTGACTAGCCGGGAGGCGTTGTAGTTTGTCAGGGGAATAGTAGCAAATCTGAAATTTGTTTTAAAAATTCTTCCTTATAGAAGGGGGTAAGATCTTTCATACACATTATGGCTAATTATATGGCCCAAAACATTTAAACATATTTCCATGTATCATATTCACGTTCCAAACATAAGATAATCCTATCCAACACTGGAATCGGTACACATGACAATTCTATTGTGCAACAGAGATGTGTTAAAATGACAAAGAACTCAACATTCAAAAGATTGAAAATAACATAAAACCCTAGATATGGTCAGAACCTGTTTTCTGAAATCCTACAAGAAAGTTTCATCAGTTATGCCTGGCTCCCTGAGAACTTGAATGTTCTGACTAAAGGCAAGTTTTGGTAAGAATTGCATTTTTACACTGTTCTTTGTCATTCAGAATAAACAATAATGTTTTAGGCAGCCTTTGGTGTTTTCTATTTTTTATAGCTATTACTCAAATTTCATTTGATGTGAACAACTCTTTTCTCTGAATGTTAGTCCAGGGGTGTGTGGCAGGTGAGGGAAGCTACATTTTGCCATCATTTAGACCTTCATCTTTCTGGAAGGGACAAAGCAAGAAAAAACATACCATACAACACAATTCCATGTTTACAGTACTCTTTACCCATAGTGTTTTCCAGTTTTGTCTAGGTGCAGTTAATAGATTACTTCATAGTTCCATCCAAAATGAGACAGCATCACAATGCCTAGACCCATTAGAGAAAAACACATTGAAAATGTACGTTTCCCCAAAACGAGTCAGTCGATTTTATTCATTTTACAATATGTATGATAATAAAAAGCCAAACACAAAGCTCTTTATAAAAAAGAGCAAAATGTATTCCAGAAAAGTTAGACAAAGGCATGAGATGAATTTCAGTTAACCAGATCTATTTCTTTGTGAGCTCTGAGAACTCATTTTAAGCGCTGAATTTTAAGCTGAGTGTTTTACATTATAATCCTATCTAGAGATCATGCAGATGGAGAAGAAAGTATTTTGCTTAACTCTTACTTAATTTCTACAGAATGCTTTAAAATCAGTTTTAAAGATTCAAATCTGCACCTCTCCCCTCCATCACAGTTTTTGAAGTAATTAAGAATTGTACCCGTACAATAGCACAGCACTAGGGAAGAGAGAGGTAGATGATGTGGCCATCCTCTTACAAAGGAAACCCCCCAAATATTTTAGGGCATGAAACACAAGGCTTTTGTTATCCAAAAGTAATTAGTTGCAGAGTACAAAAACATTTTGGAACAGAATGTGCACAAATATGAGAATCATACGCAGCCAAAACCAAGTATATTAATAGTAAATTCTTAAAGAAAAGGATGTGTTTCTCTGTACCTTACAAAAATTATTCTCACAGATTTTGAATCCAAGATTATACAATAAAAATATTTGTATGTTTACATTTAATATAAAAATGATTAGCAAATAAAAAAGGCTTTGATGATATACAAGAAAAAATTTGAGTATACATTAATTTTTAGGATGCCCCGAGGGTGACATGTCCTAAGTACCCTGCTCCTGTTCTATGCAAAGGCCAAAGGCAGGCACTTTCTCAGGGTTCATCATTGTTGTTAAGAGAAAATCAGATGGAGGAAGACTCAAAACAAGCTGGGACAGGAAGTAAAAATTAAGCCAGAAGGAATTCTGCCTAGCACAATGTACCCTGCCTAAAAATATTTAAGACCATAAATCAAAGACAGTGCTCAGTGTACACATCAAGGGAATTTATGTTGATGAGTTTATGGTCTAGGTGATAAATATCAAAACAGGAAGTCAGTTAAAACAAGTATGCAAATAAGTAATACCTAATCTTCAAAAGATACAAACTGCAATGTAGAGATTCAATAATTTCTTGTCCCCATTCCACCCTCCAAGCGTACTTCTTATATTTCCATAAGTTAAAGATCAATTATTCACAAAACTTTAGTTCAGTGTTAATACTTTTTACCTGTTTAATTTAGGGATAGACACTGAGTTGCTTTAATAAGACATTTGGTTATAGTTAGTCATAATTATCCATTGTTCATCTTTATAACTTAGGTAAATTGAGTTCTCAGATAAAGCCCTGGAGTGTACTTTTAAAAATTATTTTCCTCTTTAGGTCAACATTTATCTAAGCATGTCTGCAAACGTTCTGTTACAGGGGGAGGAAGAGTATTGAGCAAATTCTCCTCAACAATCAGACAGCTCCGTTTGAGGGACTGACATCCTTCCAGTTCAGGAGGAAGTGTTTCCAGGTAATTACCAATGAGCTCCAGATGAGTAAGGTTCGACAGCTCACCCACGTGAGGGGACAAGCTCATCAGGCTATTTTTCCCCAAAAGTAAACACTGCAGCTTTTTGCACTGAAACAGCCCATCTGGTAGCATCTCAATCTGGAAAGGGAAAAAAAGAAGCCAGTAAAACTGTTTTTTGATGGCCTACCATAATACATCTATTTATCTATACCCCTACCTTTTCCCAAAAACATTTCTAGACATTTTACAGAGGTACATATAATAATGATGATACACTTGAAGTAGATGGGAAAGATAAAGGAAAAATACGGACATCCTGACATGGAGTCAGGATTGAGGCTACCTTGAACTTCTATAAACCCCTGCTGCATATGCGTGGGCAACAGATTTGGCTCTGAACATTCTAACAAGCAACTCTCAATTCTCAAAGGAAACCTAATCGGTTACATACTCATTGTCCCTGAGATAAAAAACAAATCAGTGGGCTTCCCTGGTGGTGCAGTGGTTGAGAATCTGCCTGCCAATGCAGGGAACACGGGTCCGAGCCCTGGTACGGGAGGATCCCACATGCCGCGGAGCAACTGGGCCCGTGAGCCACAACTATTGAGCCTGCGCGTCTGGAGCCTGTGCTCCGCAACAAGAGAGGCCGCGATAGTGAGTGGCCTGCGCACCGCGACGAAGAGTGGCCCCCGCTTGCCGCAACTAGAGAAAGCCCTCGCACAGAAACGAAGACCCAACACAGCAAAAATAAATAAATTATTTAATAAACTCCTACCCCCAACATCTAAACAAAACAAAACAAAACAGTGACTGAGGAGAAGTGTAATTATTCTTGAGTCCTAGTCAGAAATCAGGGATCTCAAGAGTCCTCATAACGAGTTTACTGTGTGGGATAATGAGCTATACTCTCAAAAACATCCCGAGAACAGACACAAGGCTATTTTTTAGGGTTTCACAGTAGAGACTGAAAACTTTATTCTGTTAAAAAAAAAAAAGCTGACAGGAGTAGAGACAAGAAGATATGACAGACAATCTATACAGGATATGACAATCTATAGATATAGATATACAATCTATAGATATACAATAGATATAGATACAGAATCTATAGATATACAATCCATGCAAGCTATGACAATCTATACATGCACATTTCATTCCCCTCTACATACACACTCACGAGTATCTACTCTTCTTCCTGCTCTCTGAGAGTTTCGATTAAGTCATACGACACAGAGAAATCATTTAAAATACGATGAAGAGCCTGCAATTAGGTCAACTCCTACAACTGCTCAACTGAACTGCTCCCCTATTTGGTGGGAAGGTTGCACTGGAGTTTCTAATGGAGCCACAGTATGTATAGGAAATAGGGTTTATTGGGGAAAGACACCCAGAGAAGGGCTGAGCACACTCAATGTCCTCAGCTCTCATCCTGCCACTGAGGGGCAAGTGCGCTCCAGGAAGAGGTGGATTGCATGCACCCCACCCTGTAACGTTCCCCATATTTATACAGGCCTGGACCAGGCATCTTTGCAACTATGAAACAATGTAGGCTCCTTTGTTCCAGAAGCGGCTTTGTTAGAAACAGGGATGAAAGGGGCGCTGCACATTTCAATCTGTTCCTCTGATGGGCTAGTGTAGCCCCACGGAGCCAGTTCTCTGCTGGAACTTCCGGGGCCTTCCAGAACTGTCTCTTCCAAAGGATAAACATTCCCTATACAGCATAAAAAATTGGTCAGATTGCATTCAAAAATGCTCATTATGTTGGAAATTGCCTTTTCCTCCATCACCCACATATACTCTCAGTGATGGCTATCCTTGAAAATAAATCTAATGATCACTGTTGCTAAGTCAGCCATGCATTATAGCTCATCATTCTACACCAAAATACTAGGTATAAGCAAAGGAAAATATCTACCCTTTTATTTCACTCCTTCTTAAGAATGCAGATGAAAAACCATAGCTATGTCAATTTCAGTATAGAGCTATGAGAGAGATGAGAGACAGAAGAAATGTAACCTCCTTCTGATTAGAGATTATCTGCAGCTCAAAAGTAGTGTCAGTGACGTACAAGTAGAGGGAATGATCAGTCCTGTGCAATGTGCTCAGGGTTGAGAGTACCTGCTGGTGCGAAAGGAGTGACTTAGGCAAAGAGGCTGGGAAGAGGGAAGACTTGGCTCACCTGTATTCAGTGAATGCCTGCTGGGAGCCTCATTTTGTGCCAGGTTCCCAGCTAGGTGTTGGGGATAAAGTAGTGAGCAAGACAGACGGGTCTCTCAACCTTGGCATTGTTGACATTTGGGGTGGGATAATTCTTTTTGTGGGGCTGTCCTGTGCATTGTGGAATGTTTTAGCAGCATCCCTGGCCTCTACCTACTAGATGCCAGCACCACTCCCCTCTCTAGTTGTGACGACTAAAAATGTCTCTTGACTAATGTCTTCCACAGCGTAAAACTGCCCCCATTTGAGAAGCACCGGTCTAAAGGGGGAGAGAAATATGAAACAATTATAGAAATCATTAGTCTACAACGGCTGCTAGGAAGAAGAGTGCCTTAACCAGGGCTGCATCAAGGAATCCCAATCTCCCTTCCTCATTCAGCTTCCAGGCCCCCAGCAGGTGCCTTGTTTGATTGTACTGATTTCCTACTGAATGAAGACCCTAAAGCCGTTGTCCTCATTCTCCTTCTGTCTGGCTGTCAACACTACCATGTCTCACCCATCTTCTTTCATCTCTCTCAATTTGTGATTTTAGCTTCTTCTCAGCCCCCAGAGTACAGGCGAGGGATTTCACCAGGCAATGAGAGCGAGCCTCTGGGGTTGGCCCCTCAGTTGTGTCGTAAAAGTGAGTTAAGGACTGTGGTCAGCAGCACACTTCCTGAGCGGTAAGTATCCGTCTCAGGGGCTTTCTCCCAGCATCATCACGCAGCTCAAGCACAGGGCCTTAACTCACGAGGCTGGGGAGCTGTGTTAGAGACTCAAGACTTTCTTTCAAGTCAGCAGTTTTATCTTGAAAAATCGACTTACAAATTTTGCCTGAGCCAATAAATTAAAAAAAAATGTCTAGATAGCATTTATTTATACTGAATTCATTTAGCATGCTCTTTCTTAAACCAAATAATACATGAGCCAGAAAGGAAAAAAATTCCCCAGTGGACCACTGATTTCTTCTCAAAAATCAAAAGAAATGTTTACAGACTATCAGATGATAAACTATATAAACAGAATGGTTTTATAGAATAAACTGTATTACATATATTTAACAAACTATGAAATAAACTGAAAAAAAACTCACTATGGTTACATTATCACTCTATATCCTAGAATTTTCTGGCAACCAAATACTTTCAACAAAATGTATTGAAGCCCCCAGAACATCAAAGGAAGGATAGTTCTCATCCTATATTCATGGCTGACATTGATAATTAAATATTCCACTGTTTCTCAGAGGCTGGGACCTCATTTCAGAATTCTTTTCAGTGTCAGATTTCCTATTTTTCTGCCCATTGACACATGCTATCTCAGAACATGTCAACCTGAATCTATAAAATCCAATCATTTCAAGAAGCAAAGCTGAATACTTCCATATCTAAGTGGTAATATCAAAACCAACAAGGAGCACTGCTACATAAATGATCTGCAGAAGGAATTTCTACATTATTCACCTTCTGGCTAAAGTCTTTGAGTTGCATTAAATGCTGAAATGGAGAAACTGGAAGACCTAGGTGCAAATTGGAGTGGTTTTTAAGATTTGAGGGAGGTTATTAAATCCTCCCCCTTTCCTGTGCTTCTCCATCACATTCAACACCATCATAATCCAGTTACACTTTGGCACTGGATAGAGGTGGATGCTGCCTCTTCCTCTCCCATCATCTACACACACCACTGCTTCCCGTGGAACATCATGTGGACTGATGCATCTGAGCTGTAGGAGAAAGAGCACTAGAGCAGGAGCTGGAACATGGGTTCCATCCCAGATCCATCGCTGGGAAGCTTCGGACCTCAGTCAAATTGCTCTGAGCCTCAGTTTCAGTATCAGTAAAGTGAAAGCGGTGGACTAGAACAGAGATTGGCAAAGTTTTTCTCTAAAGGAGCGGAACAGTAAATATTTTAGGTTTTGCAGGGCAAGTGGCAAAACTGAAAATATTCTGTAGGTACTTACAATAACAAAAGAGAAAACATTTCATACATTTAAGTGATGTAATTAAAAATACAATAACACAATTGAGTACAATTTCTTTGTAATACAGGCCCACTAAGGAGAACAATGCAACTTATTCATGGACACTGAAATTTGAATTTCATATAATTTTCATATGTGATGAAATATTATTATTATTCTTTTGATTTTTTTCCTCCAACCACTTAAAAATTTAAAAACCATTCTTAGGTCAGGCTGTGGGAGGATCTGGCTCCCAGGCTGTAGCTTGCTGACCTCAGGACCAATGACCCACAGTGTTCCTTTCAGATACAAGAGTCTCTTAATCTATATTCCTACTTCTAAATCATAATGATTAAACCTTTCCACTGGGTTTTGTTTCTTGATTGTCCTCTCCCAACCCTTGTGTATGCTACAACCAGAGCCTCCTTTGAAGGTACTGATTCAGGCTAACTGGCACTTTCAGGCTCAAGCCTCACCTCAGCTACTATCCAGTGACTCAAACCTGAACTAGACTGGTAGAATTCAAGGCACTCTCCACCCTGACCCACCTTCTAAAGGCTCCATCTCTTATTACATCTGCCGATGCCTGTTGCAATCCTCTGGGCATGATCTCTATAGTCCTTTCACATTTCCCCAGTCAATGTTCTCAGGAACACTCTTCTCAAGAATTACCATGGAAAAGAACGCCTTGCTCAACTATGTGTGGCAAACGTTGCACACCGTATCTCCCTCTTGGAGAAGCACGATGCATGTTCATATGTTAACGTCTCTGAGGAATCCTGCAGCAAAAATATGCTCAAAAATGTTTAATGTTTTTTTGTGATAAAACTTATTACTATTCAGTGGAGTAAACTCTGGAGTGCCCTCTCAGTGAATGTCTGTCATTTGGGGGGCTGCCCCACATCTTCTATGTCCTGAGAATTCCCTACCTTATCTTGGTGGGACTCTTGGTGGGAAGCAGAGCCCACTTCCAACTAGAGGAACTGCAAACACAAGATCCTTGTGTTCCCAGATAACTTACAGCTCAAGTGTGAGCATTCTTAAGCTCTATCAGGTGCTCAGAGGTGGGCCTTGTGTCACAAAGCAGCAGAAACCATGAAGAACCGATTTTGTGGGAGGGCAAGGGCCACAGTAGCAGCAGCATCGTTTTCAGGATAGCATTGGTGTGCAGTGCTGGTATGGTCAGTGTCAAGGTATCTTCCTCATTTGACTTTTGTACTATGATTTGGGCTGCATTTCTTTCGCTATCTAACTTTGTGCTTGATTGTTTTCCAAGCTTCATTCTTCAGCCTTTTCAGTGATGAGATACGTGACAGCCTTTCAATAAATGTCTTTTCTGCGTAACCCCAGAGTTAGTATTTGTGGCCTCCATCTATAAACCTGACACACTGCCCAAGTCTTTAAAAAAGAAGAGTCTTATATACACACTACCAAATGTAAAATAGATAGCTAGTGGGAAGCAGCCGCATAGCACAGAGAGATCAGCTCCGTGCTTTGTGACCCCCTAGAGTGGTGGGATAGGGAGGGTGGGAGGGAGGAAGACTCAAGAGGGAGGAGATATGGGGATATATGTATATGTATAGCTGATTCACTTTGTTATAAAGCAGAAACTAACACAGCACTGTAAAGCAATTATACTCCAATAAAGCTGTTTAAAAAAAAAAAAGAAGTCTTTAAAAACTGTTCTTTCAGGAATCTTTACCAACTTCCATTCCAAATGGAGGAATCAACTCACGTTTCTGAGTATATGCACATCTAAGTATTTATGCAGCAGGTTTGATGTTTTATTTTCTAATTTTTATACATATTTTGGTCTACTTCATAGACTCATGAGAACCTTAAGGTTTCAAGAAGGAACCTTGAAATTAGTTAAATCCCTATATGAAACACGAATCCTTAAATCCCTTTAACAATATTCCTACCAAGTGGTTGACAATTTATATCTGGACAGTTTTATTAATAAGAAAATCACTTCTCCCTTCTCAAATGTTCATTCAGTCTTTGGACAGCTTTCTGGGGAAAGATGAGAAATCTCCTGCTTGTCCAAGCTCTAACACTTACAGCTACTCCCAATAAGCTTTCTTTCCTATGTAAGGTCTTCCAAATATTCGAAGACCAATATTGTGGACTATTCTCTCTCCCTTCCCTCCCCAGTACTTCCTATAATTAGGAATCACTATACCATCAGAGAGGAACGTTTTATCTGTCTGGTCACTGTCTTCTGAGTTCCAGTTTCTCCACATCCTTAGCAGGTAAGTCTCTTCATAGCTCTGATGAAGTGATCCTAACCCATTCGAAGGTGTCACAGTCATCGTTATGGCCTGGAGGGCGCTCCACAACTGCTGGCTAGCCCACTTCTGAGACAACACAGCCAAAGACACCGTTGTACTTTGGCCATAAACTTTCTTCAGCATAAGACTTTTCATATGCTACAAAGTACCCTTCAAGACAAAATGTGTCTGATACTAACACCTAGTCTCCCTTTTAGCCACAATCAAGAAGTCAGTAAACTTGGTGTCAAAGGTACCAATGATCTTAAAGTTAACATTGAACTACAGAAAGCCGTTAACCTGCTTGTACATTTAGATAATTCATGGCCCACTGACAATTTAACCAGCCACAACTTTCAAAAATGTATGGAGTGGTCAGGAGGAGCTTCAAGATGGTGGAAGAGTAAGACGCGGAGATCGCCTTCCTCCCCACACATACATCAGAAATACATCTACACGTGGAACAACTCCTACAGAACACCTACTGAACGCTGGCAGAAGACCTCAGACCTCCCAAAAGGCAAGAAACTCCCCACGTACCTGGGTAGGGCAAAAGAAAAAAGGATAAACAGAGACAAAAGAATAGGGACGGGATCTGCACCAGTGAGAGGAAGCTGTGAAGGAGGAAGGGTTTCCACACACTAGAAGCCCCTTCGCAGGCGGAGACTGCGGGTGGCAGAGGGGGAAAGCTTCGGAGCCGCGGAGGAGAGCACAGCAACAGAGGTGCGGAGCGCAAAGCGGAGAGATTCCCGCACAGAGGATCTGTGCCGACCGGCACTCACCAGCCCGAGAGGCTTGTCTGCTCACCCGCCAGGCGGGCGGGGCTGGGAGCTGAGGCTCTGGCTTCGGTCGGAGCGCCGGGAGAGGACTGGGGTTGGCGGCGTGAACACAGCCTGCAGGGGGCTAGTGCACCGCGGCTAGCTGGGAGGGAGTCCGGGAAAAAGTCTGGACCTGCCGAGAGCTCCAGAGACGGGCACGAGCCGCGGCTATCAGCGCAGACCCCAGAGATGGGCATGAGACGCTAAGGCTGCTGCGGTCGCCACTAAGACGCCTGTGTGCGAGCACAGGTCACTATCCACACCCCCATTCCGGGGAGCCTGTGCAGCCCGCCACTGCCAGGATCCTGTGATCCAGGGACAACTTTCCCAGGAGAACGCACGGCACGCCTCAGGCTGGTGTAACGTCACAGTGGCCTCTGCCACCGCAGGCTCGCCCCGCATCCGTACCCCTCCCTCCCCCCGGCCTGAGTGAGCCAGAGCCCCCAAATCAGCTGCTACTTTAACCCCGTCCTGTCTGAGCGAAGAACAGACACCCTCAGGTGACCTACATGAAGAATCAGGTCCAAATCCAAAGCTGAACCCCAGGAGCTGTGTGAACCAAAAAGAGAAAGGGAAATCTCTCCCGGCAGCCTCAGAAGCAGCGGATTAAATCTCCACAATTAACTTCATGTACCCTGCATCTGTGGAATACCGGATTAGACAATGAATCATCCCAAATTGAGGAGGTGGACTTTGGGAGCAATATGTATACATATATATATATTTTTCCCCCCTTTTTGTGTGTGTGTATGTATATGCTTCTGTGTGTGATTTTGTCTGTATAGCTTTGCTTTTACCGTTTGTCCTAGGGTTCTGTCTGTCCGTTTTTTTTTTTAGTATATATTTTTTTTCTGTGGTACACGGGCCTCTCACTGTTGTGGCCTCTCCCGTTGCAGAGCACAGGCTCTGGACGCGCAGGCTCAGCGGCCATGGCTCACGGGCGTAGCCGCTGCATGGCATGTGGGATCTTCCCAGACCGGGGCACGAACCCATGTCCCCTGGATTGGCAGGCGGACTCTCAACCAGTGCGCCACCAAGGAAGCCCTTTAGTATAGTTTTAGTGCTTATATTATCCTTGGTGGATTTGTTTTTTGGTTTGGTTGCTCTCTTTTTCTTTCTTTTTTTTTTGATTACTTAAAATTTTTTTATTAACTATTATTTTTATAACTTTATTTTATCTTCTTCTTTCTTTCTTTCCTTCTTTTTTTTCCTCCCTTTTTCCTGAGCCGGGTGGATGACAGGCTCTTGGTGGTCCAGCCAGGAGTCAGGGCTGTGCCTCTGAGGTGGGAGAGCCAACTTCAGGACATTGGTCCACAAGAGACCTCTCAGCTCCACGTAATATCAAACGGGGGAAATCTCCCAGAGATCTCCATCTCAACGCCAAGACCCAGCTCCACTCAATGACCAGCAAGTTCCAGTGCTGGACACCTTATGCCAAACGACTGGCAAGACAGGAACACAACCCCACCCATTAGCAGAGAGGTTGCCTAAAATCATAATACGGTCACAGACACCCCAAAACACACCACTGGACATGGACCTGCCCACCAGAAAGACAAGATCCAGCCTCACCCACTAGAACACAGGCACTAGTCCCCTCCCCAAGGAAGCCTACACAACCCACTGAACCAACCTTAGCCACTGGGGCCAGACACCAAAAACAACGGGAACTACAAACCTGCAGCCTGTGAAAAGGAGACCCCAAACACAGTAAGTTAAGCAAAATGAGAAGACAGAGAAACACACAGCAGATAAAGGAGCAAAAAAACCCACCAGACCTAACAAATGAAGAGGAAATAGACAGTCTACCTGAAAAAGAATTCACAGTAATGATAGTAAAGATGATCCAAAATCTTGGAAATAAAACGGAGAAAATACCAAAAAAATGGTTAATAAGGACCTAGAAGAACTAAAGAGCCAATAAACAATGATGAACAACACAATAAATAAAATTAAAAATTCTCTAGAAGGGATCAATAGCAGAATAACTGAGGCAGAAAAACAGGTAAGTGACCTGGAAGATAAAATAGTGGAAATAACTACTGCAGAGCAGAATAAAGAAAGAAGAATGAAAAGAATTGAGGACAGTCTCAGGGACCTCTGGGACAACATTAAACGCACCAACATTCGAATTATAGGGGTCCCAGAAGAAGAAGAGAAAAAGAAAGGGACTGAGAAAATATTTGAAGAGATTATAGTTGAAAACTTCCCTAATATGAGAAAGGAAATAGTTAATCAAGTCCAGGAAGCACAGAGTCCCATACAGGATAAATCCAATGAGAAACACACCAAGACACATATTAATAAAACTATCAAAAATTAAATACAAGGAAAAAATATTAAAAGCAGCAAGGGAAAAACAACAAATAACATACAAGGGAATCGCCATAAGGTTAACAGCTGATCTTTCAGCAGAAACTCTGCAAGCCAGAAGGGACTGGCAGGACATATTTAAAGTGGTGAAGGGGAAAAACCTACAACCAAGATTACTCTACCCAGCAAGGATCTCATTCAGATTTGGCGGAGAAATTAAAACCATTACAGACAAGCAAAAGCTAAGAGAATTCAGCACCACCAAACCAGCTTTACAACAAATGCTAAAGGAACTTCTCTAGGCAGGAAACACAAGAGAAGGAAAAGACCTACAATAACAAACCCAAAACAATTAAGACAATGGTAATATTGTCTTAATATGAACATATGTCTTAATATGAACATACATATCAATAATTACCTTAAATGTAAATGGATTAAATGCTCCAACCAAAAGACACAGACTGGCTGAAAGGATAAAAAAAAAGACCTGTATACATGCTGTCTAAAGAAACCCACTTCAGACCTAGGGACACATACAGACTGAAAGTGAGGGTACGGAAAAAGATATTCCATGCAAATGAAAGTCAAAAGAAAGCTGGAGCAGCAATTCTCATATCAGACAAAATAGACTTTGAAACAAAGACTATTACAAGAGACAAAAAAGGACACTACATAATGATCAAGGGATCAATCCAAGAAGATATAGCAATTGTAAATATTTATGTACCCAACATAGAAGCACCTCAATACATAAGGCAAATACAGCCATAAAAGGGGAGACTGACAGTAACACAATCATAGTAGGGGATTTTAACACCGCACTTTCACCAATGGACAGATCATACAACATGAAAATAAATAAGGAAACACAAGCTTTAAATGATACATTAAACAAGATGGACTTAATTGATATTTATAGGACATTCCATCCAAAACAACAGAATACACTTTCTTCTCAAGTGCTCATGGAACATTCTGCAGGATAGATCATATCTTGGGTCACAAATCAAGCCTTGGTAAAGTTAAGAAAATTGAAATCGTATCAAGTATCTTTTCTGACCACAATGCTATGAGACTAGATATCAATTACAGGAAAAAATCTGTAAAAAATACAAACACATGGAGGATAAACAATACGCTACTTAATAACCAAGAGATCACTGAAGAATTCAAAGAGAAAATCAAAAAATACCTAGAAACAAATGACAATGAAAACACGACGACCCAAAACCTATGGGATGCAGCAAAAGCAGTTCTAAGAGGGAAGTTTATAGCAATACAATCCTATCTTAAGAAACAAAAAAAATCTCAAATAAACAACATAACCTTACATCTAAAGCAATCATGGAAAGAAGAACAAAAAACCCCCAAAGATAGCAGAAGGAAAGAAATCATAAAGATCAGATCAGAAATAAATGAAAAAGAAATGAAGGAAACTATAGCAAAGATAAATAAAACTAAAAGCTGGTTCTTTGAGAAGATAAACAAAACTGATAAACCATCAGCCAGACTCATCAAGAAAAAAAGGGAGAAGACTCAAATCAATAGAATTAGAAAAGAAAAAGAAGTAACAACTGACACTGCAGAAATACAAAGGATCATGAGAGATTACTACAAGCAACTATATGCCAATAAAATGGATAACCTGGAAGAAATGGACAAATCCTTAGAAATGCACAACCTTCTCAGATTGAACCAGGAAGAAATAGAAAATACGAACAGATCAACCAAAAGCACTGAAATTGAAACTGTGATTAAAAATCTTCCAACAAACAAAAGCCAAGGACCAGATGGATTCAGAGGCAAATTCTATGAAACATTTAGAGAAGAGCTAACACCTATCCTTCTCAAACTCTTCCAAAATATAGCAGAGGGAGGAACACTCCCAAACTCATTCTACGAGGCCACCATCACCCTGATACCAAAATCAGACAAAGATGTCACAAAGAAAGAAAACTACAGGCCAATATCACTGATGAACATAGATGCAAAAATCCTCAAAAAAATACTAGCAAAAAGAATCCAACAGCACATTAAAAGGATCATAAACCATGATCAAGTGGGGTTTATCCCAGGAATGCAAGGATTCTTCAATATACGCAAATCAACCAATGTGATATAACATATTAACAAAGTGAAGGAGAAAAACCATATGATCATCTCAATAGATGCAGAGAAAGCTTTTGACAAAATTCAACACCGATTTGTGATAAAAAGCCTCTAGAAAGTAGGCACTGAGGGAACTTACCTCAACATAATAAAGGCCATATATGACAAACCCACAGCCAACATCGTCTTCAATGGTGAAAAACTGAAACCATTTCCAATAAGATCAGGAAAAAGAAAAGGTTGTCCACTGTCACCACTATTATTCAACATAGTTTTGGAAGTTTTAGCCACAGCAATCAGAGAAGAAAAAGAAATGAATCCAAAACAGAAAAGAAGAAGTAAAGCTGTCACTGTTTGCAGATGACATGATACTATACATAGAGAATCTTAAAGATGCTACCAGAAAACTACTAGAGCTAATCAACGAATTTGGTAAAGTAGCAGGATACAAAATTAATGCATGGAAATCTCTTGCATTCCTATACATTATTGATGAAGAATCTGAAAGAGAAATTAAGGAAACACTCCCATTTACCACTACAACAAAAAGAATAAAATACCTAGGAATAAACCTACCTAAGGAGACAAACTACCTGTATACAGAAAACTATAAGACCCTGATGAAAGAAATTAAAGATGACAAAAACAGATGGAGAGATATACCATGTTCTTGGATTGGAAGAATCAACATTGTGAAAATGACTATACTACCCAAAGCAATCTACAGATTCCATGCAATCCCTATCAAACTACCAATGGCATTTTTCACAGAACTAGAACAAAAAATTTCAAAATTCATATGGAAACACAGAAGACCGCGAAGAGCCAAAGCAATCTTGAGAAAGAAAAACGGAGCTGGAGGAATCAGGCTCCTGGACTTCAGACTATACTACAAAGCTACAGTAATCAAGACAGTATGGTACTGGCACAAAAACAGAAATATAGATCAATGGAACAGGATAGAAAGCCCAGAGATTAACCCATGCATATATGGTCACCTTATTTTTGATAAAGGAGACGAGAATATACAATGGAGAAAAGACAGCCTCTTCACTAAGTGTTGCTGGGAAAACTGGACAGCTACATGTAAAAGAATGAAATTAGAACGCTCCCTAACACCATACACAAAAATAAACTCAAAATGGATTAAAGACCTAAATGTAAGGCCAGACACTATCAAACTCTTAGAGGAAAACATAGTCAGAACACCCTATGACATAAATCACAGCAATATCCTTTTTGACCCCCCCCCAGAGAAATGGAAATAAAAACAAAAATAAACAAATGGGACCTAATGAAACTTAAAAGTCTGCATAGCAAAGGAAACCATCACCAAGACGAAAAGACAACGCTTGGAATGGGAGAAAATATTTGCAAATGAATCAACTGACAAAGGATTAACCTCCAAAATTTACAAGCAGCTCATGCAACTCAATATCAAAAAAACAAACAAACAAATCCAATAATGGGCAGAAGGTCTTAATAGACATTTCTCCAAAGAAGATACACAGATTGCCAAGAAACACATGAAAGGATGCTCAAAATCACTAATCATTAGAGAAACGCAAATCAAAACTACGAGGTATCACCTAACACCAGTCAGAATTGCCATCATCAAAAAATCTACAAACAATAAATGCTGAAGAGGGTGTGGAGGAAAAGGAACCCTCTTGCACTGTTGGTGGGAATGTTAATTCATACAGCCACTTTGGAGAACAGTATGGAGGTTCCTTAAAAAACTGAAAATAGAACTACGATACGACCCAGCAATCCCACTACTGGGCATATACCCTGAGAAAACCATAATTCAAAAAGAGTCATGTACCACAATGTTCATTGCAGCTCTATTTACAATAGCCAGGACATGGAAGCAACCTAAGTGTCCATCGACAGATGAATGGATAAAGAAGATGTGGCACATATATACAATGGAATATCACTCAGCCATAAAAAAAATGAAATTGAGTTATTTGTAGTGAGGTGGGTGGACGTAGAATGTGTCATACAGAGTGAAGTAAGTCAGAAAGAGAAAAATAAATACCATATGCTCACACATATATATGGAATCTAAAAAAAAAAAAAAAAGGTTCTGACAAATCTAGGGGCAGGACAGGAATAAAGACACAGATGTAGAGAATGGACTTGAGGACTTGGAGTGGGAAGGGTAAGATGGGACGAAGTGAGAGAGTGGCATGGACATATATACACTATCCAATGTAAAACAGATAGCTAGTGGGAAGCAGCCGCATAGCACAGGGAGATCAGCTGGGTGCTCTGTGACCAACTAGAGGGGTGGGATAGGGAGGGTGGGAGGGAGGGAGACGCACGAGGGAGGAGATATGGGGATATATGTACATGTATAACTGATTCACTTTGTTATAAAAAAAGAATGGGTTGTTGTCTCATGGAGTAACCCTAAGCAGCAGAACTGAAGGGTCTTGGGGTATTATTCTTCCTACATATATTCAGAGATTGCTTAATAAAAGCGTGTTAATCTGTTCACACTGGAAGAAAAAAAAAATTATGGAGTGATTTAACTGTATAGCAACTTGGTGAAACCAATGCCTTTCAAAAGAATTATTTATACTTTTTATTATAGGTTTAACAACAGAAAAAGTATAACCAAAATACTAATACTAATCAACTGCATAATTAAACAACACTTCTGATAAATCTCTAGACCTGTAGTTTTCAAAGTATGGTCACCAGAGCAGCAGCACCAACTTCACCTGAGATTTTTAGAACTGCAAACTGCAGACCTACTTACTGAATCAGAACTGTGGAGTGGGGCTCAGCAATCTGTGTTTTAACAGGCCCTTCAGGTAATTCTGATGTAAACTGCTAATCTAGATCAACCTTAAAGGGGTTTTAAAACCTCATGATCCTTTAAGACATGAAGATGTTTTGTTTATTGTATAGTGGGTTCTATCCTTTTACGTATGAGTAAAATCATAGCATTCTAAAAGTCAGTATGAATTGTGCCTCATTCCCCACCTCTCTGGTATTTTTCCAACAATCCATGGTTTCTGAAAATACTGTCTGGTGATTAACATGTTTACTAGCCAACACTATGCTGGTAGCTATATTTAGCATGAAATATGAATTATAAAAAGTCCAGGAGATAGTACCTTTTTGGGTAGAGCAGAAGAAAACGGTTCCCATTTTTAACTAGAGGAGGATCACTTTCATCTTTTGGCAGACCTGATTTCTGACAGATTTTTTTTTCTTTTTCCCGTATGGATATTACCGTCCTTCTCTTGCCCTTTCAGCCCGCATGATTTTTTGTCTTTTTCCTCCTCCTTCACATTTTAACCTAGGAAACTGCTCATTTATTTTGTTTTTTCTTGTTTCAGCAAAGTTAACTTTTCCTTAACTTGGCTTTACTGTTGCAAATTATGGTTCATTTTTAAAGCACAGATGCTGGAAAAAGCTTCTAAGGAGCCCTAGTGTTGCATTATAGAACCAGGCCTTTCATTTTGAATTGTCTTTCTAGACATGCATGGACATTTCAAGTCTTTCTTACTGTATCACAAAAAAGACTTATGAATAATTCATGATCACAGTATTTTTAACAAAAAGTCCTCCTATGACAGATTTGGAAAGCTGAAAAGTTTTATGAAACTTTCTAAATACTTAAGACTTTTCCGAAATGAAAGCAAGCCCTGCCGTAACTAATTAATTAGTTTAAAACACTTCAATTGTAACGTTTATGTAAAACACAGAGAAAGAGGATAAAGAGAACACTTGTTGAGTACCTACTATGTGCCATGAACTGTGCCAAATGTTTATATATTTTTTCATAAAATCTCCATGACAACTTGTAAATTAGATGAAAAACTGATGCTCAGTGTTTTGATAATTGGTCCATGGTCACATGTCTAGAAGTGGTAGTCAGGCCGAGCTCAGGATGCTTAGTATGACTTAAAGTCCATTATCTTTAACTACATCACACACTGCAACAGCAGATGCTCAAATGACTGGCCAAATAAAGGGCAGAACGGATTTACTTACATTGTTGTTGGTCACAGCAAAGTACTGCAAATTACTCAGATACTGGATTTCTTCTGGAATGAAGGTCAGGTGGTTATAGCTTAGATCCAAATAATGTAGTTTGGTGCATAGGAAAAGCTGCAGGGGCAGATTCTCAATGTTATTATGGTCCAAAGAGAGTTGCTCTAGATTAGATAATGCCCCAATCTGGGCCGGAATATAAGCTATGTTATTGTGCCACAACTTTAAGCAGGAAAGATTCTGGAGATGCTGAAAGCTAATGATCTCTTCCACAGTTTTAAGGTTATTTTCTTTGAGGTTTAACTCATGCAAATTGTTCAGACTGAAAATGGAGTGCGGAATGCGTTCCAGGTCGCAGCTGATCAGCTCCAGGCTTTTCAGATTGACCATCTTTTTCAAGTTGTTCAATACAACCAGCTTGCTCCCCTCGTTATCGAGGGACAACTTCTGCAGCGAAGGCAGGAGGTCTGTAATGACTTGTGGGATCCGGGAGATGCTGCTCTTCAAGTAGAGGGTCCTCAGGTTTTTCAAGTCCTGAAAGCCCTCCAACTGCATGGTACTCACCTGCTCAGGTAGAACACAGCCTGACAGGTAAAGCTCCTTGAGATTCTTCAGATGAAATACCCAGCGTGGAATTTTCCCCATTTCAGTAAATTTCAGGCGGAGGATTTTTAAATTCTCCTCTAGAAAGGCCAGGGCAGGATGGTCGACCACCAGAGATGAATGGTACACGTGGAGCTCCTTGAGGTTGACCAGCTGCGAGACCGCAGAAGGCAGCTTGACCTCAGGGATCAGCTCCAGGCTTAGCACTTCAATTTCTGTCAGCTCAAAGACATTGTCTGGAAGACCGTTTAGCATGAAAAGATGCAGTTCTATCTTGTCCTGGGAATTTTTCACAAGCTTGCTTTTCAGTTTCTCGACCGTCCATTCGTTGTTGAGGTTGATCTGTTTCAGTTTGTTCTCACTGACCTCCGACAGGAATATGGAGAAGCGTTTGGAGTAAAGGGGATCGTACTGATCAGCCAGATGCAGAATGAAGGCGAAGTCATTCTTGACATCCGGGATGTCACTGTAGTTGCTTTTTTCTCTCAGCGCCTCAAAAGAATATTGCTTCAGAGAACTCCGCAGCATCCACCACAAGCTGTAGGAGGAGGTAAGACCATAAAGTATAACCAAGATGACATAAAATGAAGCCAGGACCTTAAATATTTCTGCCAAGGAGTAGACACACTGGTAGCGCTTATATCCAGTAAAAGCCTGCACATCCACTGAACAGTCAATTTCAAGAGTAATGTAGGTTAAAAAATACGGAACGTAAGTTATGATGAGGACAAACAAAATGACTTTGACTATTATCTGCTTCAGATACACTCTATAAATGATATCCTTCTGTTCCACGTGCATGCGGAACCTTTTCACTTTTTCAAAGATGGCTTTGGCCTGTTCGCCCTCCTTCTTGTCCAGGACGCTAGAAGTTGGGCTTTCTATGCCAGCTGACTCTAAGCCAGGCTGCGGGTAGGGCAATGACTGCTTGTTGGACTCAACCTCAGCTGAGCACCCTGAGGAAGAAAGCAAAACCTTGGACTTGGAGAGTGTCAGGGGCCTCACTGACTGCTCAGCCACCGTCTCTGACAGGGCACGGGTGGTCCACGGAGAATCGAAGCACTTGTGAAGGATGGCCACAAAATGCTCGAGCCTGGAACTGGTACTGGGGTAGTGCAGCCAAAAGTTGCTGCAGGCTGCGAAGATGAGCGTGTGCAAGAGCACCAGGTAGGGAAAGAACTTTGCGAACCAGTGGAGCTGCTTCTCATAACAGACGGCGTCGATGTAGGAGTACTGCTGTCGGTGGAGGTCGTTCTGGATTCTGAGGGGGAGCGGAAGCGGCGTCCCGGGATCGGAAGACGTGTTCACGCTGGCTTTCAGGATGTCCCAAGGCACGGCGCAGTGATTGTCGAATTCCACCTTACACGGAAGACAGCACAGAACCCTGCTCTGTGTGAGCTGGAGGGCTCCAGCCAGCACGGCCACCAGCAGCATGATCAGGGTGATGTAATACCAAAAGACGTCCCACCACGGTTTTAGGATGTGATAAGACGACTGGGCGTCTGCTAAACATTTTAGCTCTGTTAGTGTAATCATGACTTTCCCTTGTAGGAGGACAGAAACTGGAGGAGGAAAATAAAAGAAAAACCACTGAAGCAAGTACCCCAAATAAGCTTAAACTCTAAGGCTTGTACATAACCAAGTAGGATTTAACTCAGGGGCAAAACCTGGGAAGCAGGGCTGATGATCAAAAGGTATCAAAGTTTCCTGGTTTCATTCGAAAACTTAGGCTATGCCAACTGAGCACTGTAAATTCCCTTAGATGAGAGACCATTTGGTGACAGCCAGATTGGATCTGTAAAGGTATTTATTTGGTGCAGGACGTGAAGCAACTATCTAGTTTCCTCCTGCATCTTCACTTCATGCTAAGCTACTAAAAACCAGAAGCCGAATTTTCTTCAATCAACATTAGGAAAACTTGTTCTTATGCTACTAATTTCTAACAGCCACATTTTGTACCTTCCAAATGGTCTGAATAAGCTCTCTTTCACATTCCACTCCCAAGTCTGGAGCGTCGGGTACAACCAAAGAGTTGTGTTTCAACCATGACAAGGAACTTCCTTTGAGCAAGCACTGCTTTATAAAATTATCCCTTAGGATTAGAGGGATGTACCAGTTCTATGTTCAGAACAAACTGTGATTTAATACATTATCTCCTTTCCCCCCAAGCTCTTGCTTTGTAACTTACGTTTGCATCCAACTTAGAATACTTAAAAGCTGGCACAAAATGGTAATGGCTTAAAAAATGGATGGGGAAGGAAGCCCCAGTTACAACACTGCGGAAGGGACTCTCTCTCATGTTTAATGTTTTGATGGCAAAGTACTAATAGTATAAATGATTAAGGGCACATGCTATTATTATTTTTGCTTTCAAAAACAAGGTGGATTTTGCATTTTCGTATTTAAAGTATTCAGACAATGCTCTTTACAGAAATGATTTATGTAGTATTCAGCCTTACCTAAATCATTTAAAAAATTGTTAACTAGTAAAATCCAGACCACCTATAGGACGGCACAGAGTAAGACAGATAAAGGAAATATTTGGATTTATAACAATTCTGGTTAAAAAAAATCACAGTAGCATCTTTGCTGGTGGTTCAGCTGCAACCTTCATCCATGGACTTCTCTTACACTTTTTTGAGTCTTAAGTCTTATCTTTTCTGGGTCTGAGTTTCTTTCTAGATACCCTAGTACTGGTAGCACCCCCAAGAAAAACTGTTTTGCTCTCATTAGTCTTCCTTCAAGGGACTGGTACCCTGCCTTGAACCCTAGAATCCCATTACAGAGGCTCTGATACCTATGAATAACTGTCTTTTCTTTTGCTGGTCAGCCCTAACATATTCCTGACCATCTGACTCTGAACCCTATACCTTCATGCTCTCCCCCTTGCTAAGGTATCCCAGGATCCTTGATTTTAACTACTAATCTGGAGCACCACTTTCCACCTGCGTCCTCTCTGGCCATCATCATATTATATGGATTCAACTTTCTCTTAGGACCTATGGCTTGATTAAATAATTTTCCAGAGTTTCCCTCCCTTACTCTAGTTTAGTGGGTCTATTTCTAACTCTCAACTCCTCCCCTTCTGCTTCAATCCACTGCAGTTAATCATAACTGTGTGTCAAGACAAGACAAAAACCAAAAACAAGAGGATTATATGCGACAGAAAGTCTGGGCTTAGACCCCAAAATAGCATCAACATGATGGGAGGAAAGGAGGGCAGAAATCATTGCTGGATGAACATGTGAAAAATACCTAAGGATTTTAGTTGACATGAATGCACGCATTAAGCTAATTGTGTCATAGCTATTATGCAAAATATAGCTATATGCTATCTTTATGCTAAATATAGCCATAATATGACTATAATCTGCGGCCATATTAAATCATGAACCCAGATAAAGGCGCAACAATCCTTCTGTGTCTGCCTGGTAAGATCACACCTGGAACCCAACATTCAGTCATAGGTTAAAAACTAATTGGGCAACAAAATAATCAGGAGCTACTTGTCTATGGACCATTTCCTATGGAGGAACACAGGTAACTGATGATACTCAGCTGAGATAAAAGATGACTAGGGGAACCTGAGAATTTATCTTTACATTTTTGCAGGACTACCTCTTGGATTAAAGAATAAGTGGATTTGTTCCAGAGGCAGAACTAGGTGGGTGCACATTTTAGAAAGTGACATTTTGATTTAATCTGTAGTAGAACATCCATAGAAATAGTTCTGTGAAATAGTTCGGGCCCTTCTCCTACCTGGGCTGACCTGAATAAGATGACCATCCGTCAAGGATGTTGCAAAGGAATTTCTTGTAATGGATAAAGAAAGTGAATGAGATCATCTCTAAGGGCTCTGCCAGCTCAAAGTCTATGGCTTTATTTGTCCCCTCAAAGATGCTGGGAGTTATATTCATTTGAGACACACAACTGAAATTGTAGAAGAATGTAAACACAAACAGCTCTAACGATGAGGGTATTTGACAGACAGCAAATATTTATTCAACAAAGAGCACAAGTCAACATTGGCCAAAACAATATACTTTAAATATTTATACTTACTATAATGAAAAAAAATAAATCCAATAAGTTGACTGTGCTTCAGTCAGGAGGCCTACACCTTTTGAAATTTCTTAGACACACCATCTCTGTGATTGTCTTCATTCTGTGAGAAAGTATAGATATCTTGAAATAGCTGTGGTCATACAAACAAACAAACTTGGAGATACTGTCGTTAGAGACCCTCTCCATCATAAAACATTACATGGCAAGTGGATTTTCATAGACCAGTTTACTTTTCACACTGGGAGACATTCTGGCAAAGCTATTTATATAAGACCCCATCCACATACCAGATTGCACTCAGCCTCTGAACTTCCTTAACTTACAGAGAAGTTTCTACAGAAATTTAGATGTTAACATATTTTAAAATGCTGTATCTACAACACTTAGATGAACACTTAGCTTCTTCCAAGCAGTCTGCATATGCTAATTTCGCTCATTCAATCCTCATACACAGTTGGTCTTATTTGCATTCATCAGATGGCCTGTCAAACCATATAATTTCTGCACTTTATGATACATCTATCCAAATGAGACTCAGTGCTCTTAAAATTTAGCCTACTGATTCATTAAATACAGTTACAAATCAATAACTTTTTAAGACACAGCTCAGAAATATGACTGAAATTCTCTGAAATTATGACATTATTAAATGTAGCTACCTTTTATATTAAAACCTATTGGTTTTTGTTTCTCACCTTATAGATTAATATAAGTCATTTTTAGCATCTACTTCAATCATTTGCAATAGCTTAAATTACATATATACTGATTAGTTTGAAATGTGAGAACATTCTAAAACACACAAAATTTTTTTAGTTGGGTGTGAAAATTGCATTTTTTAGTGCCTATGTATCCTCTGAAAACTTGTTGAGAAGGTTTATATATTTGCCTGGAAAACACAATCCTTTTTTGGTTTATTAAGTACTCAAAATCCGGCTCAGAGTACTGACCCCAAATTGTATTTAAGGTATTTTTAGCAATACTCTTGCAACCTTGTCATTTTCAAAGATCAAAGAGTTAGCATGTCTGAAATTTACTTTGGTTTTACCAATCCATGTGTAAAGCCTTCTTTATAATTACTACTGAAGATCAAATTATTTTGCAGGCCAGAAAGCACAGTTAGTGTGTGACAACTCAGCATGTATTAATTCATACTTAGCACCACTGGAATATGAGTTTCTTATTCACAATTCATTTTTAAAAGACTGACAACATACGATACACAACTGCATTTATGTGTAGTTAAGCACAATAAAGACATTTGATCTTTGAAACACTTTACATATTCTTCTACTGCATTGCATCTGTAATGTGCCAGGAAAGAATTTATTGCATAACTCCAGAATGCTACCCAGCTGTCATGATACTTCCTGCACAATACAGTTTCCTTTAGATGTTGCAAATATATTTTCTACTTTAAGCACAAAAAGAAAGAAGAGTCACAAACCTCCAACTACAGTAATATTTTTAAATAATCAGAATGAGAAACTACTATAACTAACCTGTTAGCAAACCACAACTGACGACAAGTTCGCCATATTTATTCTTGTTCTTATTTTATTTATTTAATTATTATTATTTTTTATTTGGCTGCGTTGGGTCTTCGTTGCTGTGTGTGGGCTTTTCTCTGGTTGCGGCAAGCAGGGCCTACTCTTCACTGCATTGCAGGGGCTTCTCCTGTTGTGGAGCACGGGCTCTAGGCGTGCGGGCTTCAGTAGTTGTGGTACGCAGGCTCAATAGTTGTGGCTCATGGGCTCTAGAGCACTGGCTCAGTAGTTGTGGCGCATGGGCTTAGTTGCTCCACGGCATGTGGGATCTTCCTGGACCAGGGCTTGAACCCGTGTCCCCTGCATTGGCAGGTGGATTCTTAACCACTGCACCACCAGGGAAGCCCTGCCATATTTATTCTAACTGAGAACTATTTGTAAAGAATTTTTCCTGTTCATCTTTTTAAGAATTATAAACTTTTCCTCTAATCATCTAATTCAGATTTCCTTTGATGACTTCCTCGTCAATCAGAGAACAAATAAAAATCTGTTATTAATAATCTAATATCTGTTTTCCTACTTTCAAAGCACTTTCATTTACATTAATTTGTTTCATACCTACAACAAACCATTAAGATAAATATTTTTCTTCACATTTTATTAACATGGAAAATAAGGCAGGCCCAAAGGAGTTATCTCGTCCAAGGTGACGAAACTGGCAAGAAATAGTAACAACTAGAACCCAGGTCCTCAGGCTAAAATCTTAGGGCTTGTCCACACCAGACCACACTGTCCAGACCATTTAATCCAATTAAGCCAGTCTGAGTTTTTTCAAAAGCTAAAAAAAAGTTGAATATTTAACTCCCTTACCTAACTGCAACGGACTGAATGTTTGTGTCCCTGAAAAATACATATTTTGAAATCCTAATCCCTCAATGTCATAGTATGAGGAGGTGGGGCCTTGGGAGGTGATTAGGTCATGAGGGTGGAGCCCTCGTGAATGGGATTAGTGCCCTTATAAAGGGGACCCCAGAGAGCTCTCCTGCCCCTTCCGCTATGTGAGGAAACAGCAAGAACGTGGCCATCTATGAACTAGGAAGTGAGTTCTCATCAGACACAATCTGCTGGTGCCATGATCTTAGACTTCCCAGCCTCCAGAAACTGTGAGAAATAAATGTTTGTTGTTTAAGTTATCCAGTCTGTGGTAGTTTGCTATAGCAGCCTGAAGGGACTAAGACATCAACTTACCCCAACATCTGCATTATAACTGGGTTCCATTTTAATCTTTGAAAGACAAGGATACGAAGGATATAGCTTTCCACAATGTCTCCATTTACATACTATATAATCTGCTTTCTCAGCTAGACTTTTTCTACTGAACATTTTCCACTGAACAATTTAAGACTTTATATAAATATATAGCATCTGGATTTAATGATGTATGAAAAGTCTCAAGCATTCCTATATGTTAAATGATGTTAATTTTTCTAATTGAAGTGCTTAACTGGAGAGTTAGAGCATAGCTGCCCTTTGTCGTTACAAAATTTAATACTGTTTGTGTGTCCAGGAAATTTTTTCCAGACCGGATTTTTGCAAACAATGAGGATCCAATCCAAATCAGATCTCTATTTCTAATCTACAAATGCACTAAATCAGTTCAAAGAAACAATGTTAAAAGTAAAGGATTTTATGGTCCTAATCCCATTCCTTTAGCTTTTAAACCTCGTTAAAAAAATCATAAAAGCTTTTCAAAGCACATGAATTCATCTGACAATCTCACCCCAAAGTCTCTAAGACTGGAACAACAACACTCAAGTTAGCCAGTCTTTACTTCCCACTAGTCCTTGTTTTACTTTGAAAGCATTTCCAAAACAACCAGTGAAAAAATAAACAAATGATGATCAGATGGTATTTAGAGTCATTGTATGATGAGAACTGGATGCTACTTCAAAGCTCTCTGTCTCTGGCCCCAGGCAGGGACACAGCCAAACAATACAGAATGGGGTTTCTCTATACTACTCTCACTGAAAATTGATTTTAAAATCGCCTTACATCCTTTCAAAATGCTTAGTCCTACTTCTCATCAAGATGTTTCTTGGCTCTGGGCTTCCCTGGTGGCGTAGTGGTTAAGAATCCACCTGCCAAAGCAGAGGACACACGTTCGAGCCCTGGTCCGGGAAGATCCCACATGACGCAGAGCAACTAAGCCTGTGCACCACAACTACTGAGCCTGTGCTCTAGAGCCCACGAGCCACAACTACTGAGCCCGCGTGCCACAACTACTGACGCCCGTGTGCCTAGAGCCTGTGCTCTGCAACAAGAGAAGCCACTGCAATGAGAAGCCCGTGCACCACAACAAAGAGTAGCCCCTGCTCGCCGCAACTAGAGAAAGCCCGCACGCAGCAACAAAAGACCCAATGCAGCCAAAATTAAATAAATAAAAATAAATAAATTTATTGAAAAAAAAAGATGTTTCTTGGTTCTAACATATATCTAACTGCAATTTTTTTTGTCTTTCTTTTTTTTGTTTAACATCTTTATTGGAGTATAATTGCTTTACAATGGTGTCTTAGTTTCTGCTTTATAACAAAATAAATCAGCTATACATACACATATATCTCCATATCTCCTCCCTCTTGCGTCTCCCTCCCACCCTCCCCATCCCACCCCTCTAGGTGGTCACAAAGCACCGAGCTCTTTGAGTTCTCTCTCTGAGAAACGATGCGTCAGTATCCAGGATTAATTTGCTCCTTTGCTTTATACTATTATAAATAACCCCCTGAACCACTCTTCAGAGAACTGATGACAATTACTTAGCATTTTTCAAGCACTTAAATGATCACTAGCCAGACACTAGTTTTGAGATCTAGAAGGGAACTAGGATTCATCTAGTAAAGTGTTTCTCTAACATCAATGTTCATAAATCACTGGAGAGCTTATGAAATCACAATGTGATAGGTCCCACCCTCGGAGTTTCTGATTCATTAGGTCTGCATTAGGCCGCAAGAATGTGTATTTCTAACAAACTCCTAGTTGATGTTGCTGGTGCAGAGACCACTTTTTGAGAATCACAAATCTAAGACAGTGGTTCTCAACTTTGGCTTCACATTAGAATCACCTGGGGTACTTTTATAAGAAACGTAAACCCAGGGCCACTCTTAAAGAACACTTTAATTGGTCTAGGTGAGGCCAGCAATTTTTTTTTTTTTTTCAAATCTCCCAGGAGGAGAAAGCTCACAGGATAGATTGGCAATGAAATATCTGGGGAAAATGCCTACCTTTTAAGTCTTCCTGAAGTTTCAGATGTCTAGAGTGCTCCCCACAAACTACAAAGTAACAGCTACCATCAACTACAGGAACCTTCAGAGATTCAGGTGTAAGGTGGGGGAATACTGAGTCACTGAGCTAGAGAGATTTGCAGGATGGATTTGAGGAGAAGGATTAGAAACAAGGGGCTTGAAAGGCTATTTCAATCACGTGGGCCAGAAATAATATGGAAAACTTTTGTAATATATTTGAAAAGAAGACAGTGAATGAAATAGTCACTGTAAATGAAAATTCAATGCCACTTAGCAACATCAAATGTCCTAAGAGAGGTCCATGGAGAAACGGGGTCCAAAGGATTCCGATTCTGATCCTGTGGTATTATAGGATCTTCCACAGTTTATAGCACATAGTGTACAGTAGGTATTTGTACGATAAATAACTGAACGTACAAAAATGCAGAAGGCCGAAGAATATTACGTTCACATGTTAGGCAGGGTGTATCTAAGGTGATTAAGCCTTTCCACAGAGAGGCTAGAACTTGGAAGCATATAGATGGGAAGGATTTGGCTAACTATTCTGCATATTCCAAACCTTAATAGCTTAAAATAGTTTTATTTCTTGTGATTCTGTGGGTGGTTCTTTTATTTCCTGGTGTTGGCTGGCACAAAGATGGCTGGAAGGTCCAAAATGTCCTCATTCATCAGGTTGGTAGTTGGTGCTGACTGCTGGCTGGTACTTTGTGTGAGACTTCTTGTGGCTGTTTGAGTGTCCTCGCATAGCTTGGTGGTTGGGTTCTAAAATAGTGCATTCCAAGCAAAGAGATAAAACCTGCAGTTCTTTTATGGGATAGCTCTCAAAGCTACACGGTGTCATGTCCACTATATTCTGTTGGTCAGAGGAGTCAGGTACCAGCCCAGATTCAAGGAGGCAAATGCCTCCTCTCAGTGGGAAAAGTGGCAAAGAATGTGCAGCCGTGCTTAATCCACTGCAGTCTACTCTCTGCCCACAAATGATTCACATTCCTCCCACATGAAAGCCTCACCCTCTGCCAAGTCCCCCAGAAGTTTTATTCTGCTACGGCATCAAGTTCAGGCTTGAAGTCTAGGATCTTGTCCTCTAAATCATGTCCAGGATGCTATGGACAACACCTTTAAGATTCTTAGAAGCCTTTCTATCTAGCTGAGAAGACTCACTGCCTTAAATCTTTTTGAAGTCCTAATACAGGGTCCTATACCTGTGCCCTGGCTTTTATTTGCACCTTAAGACCAAGTTTTACTGCACTAGTGCCACTCTGGATCTGATCTTTCAACCTGAGGCCATTTCTTACTTTGAAAGAAACAGTTTTATTCACGACCCCAGAAAATTCTGGATTGGAAATATGTCCTCTAAAGTCTACTTAAAATCTGAACCATTTCTTCTATAATTAATCTCTCTCTTACAATACTTTGGTCATAAGTGGTTTAAAAAAGTCAACTGGTACTTCCAATATTCTGCTGGGAAATCTAAGCTAGATCCACAAATCAGTTAGGTTCATTTTTTATCTTCCATGTTACTGTGTCAATCTTGTTAATTTTTTGGTCAATACATAACAAAGGTACCGTTTTATATCCTCCAATAGCAATTTCCTCACTGCTCTTCGAGCCACCATTAAGAATCTTCTTTTTTTAAAACTTTTATTTATTTATTTATTTATTTATGGCTGCGTTGGGTCTTTATTGCTGCGTGCAGCCTTTCTCTAGTTGCGGTGAGTGGGGGCTACTCTTCATTGCAGTGCACAGGTTTCTCTTTGCAGTGGCTTCTCTTATTTTGGAGCACAGGCTCTAGGCACACGGGCTTCAGTAGTTGTGGCACGCGGGCTCAGTAGTTGTGGCTCACGGGCTCTAGAGCACAGGCTCAGTAGTTGTGGCGCACGGGCTTAGTTGCTCCACGGCATGTGGGATCATCCCAGACCAGGGCTTGAACCCGTGTTCCCTGCATTGGCAGGTGGATTCTTAACCATTGTGCCACCAGGGAAGTCCAATAATCTTCTTACTTCCCCTTCAGGTTCACTGCTACCTGGCCTCAAAGC
This sequence comes from Delphinus delphis, assembly GCF_949987515.2. Lineage (NCBI taxonomy): Eukaryota > Metazoa > Chordata > Mammalia > Artiodactyla > Delphinidae > Delphinus > Delphinus delphis. The sequence goes on along the minus strand of NC_082683.1, from coordinate 78,203,935 downwards.
CAATGCCAGATGTTTTCTTGTGGCAACACCTTCCTTCTAGGTACCAATTTTTGTTTTGGTTCCTTACTCCTATGTAACAAACCATCCCCAAACTTAGCAGCTGAAATAACCATTCATCATTTCTGATGAATCTGTGGGATGATGAGGCAGTTCTGTTTCACATGGTGTTGGCTGGAACGCTGTGATGGCTAGAAGGTCCAAAATGCCTCAGTCACAGGGCTGGCATTTTGGCTGGCTGCTGGTCTGGAGCTCAGCTTGAGCTAATGACCAGGGGCTTTGCCACTCCTCCACATGGCTGTTTAGGCTGCCTTGGAGCAAGGTGACTAAGTTCTAAGTAGGAACGTTACAAGCACACAAAAGCAGAAGCTACAAATCTCCTCAAGGTCCAGCCTTAGAAATTACTCCACACCATTTCTTCCTTTTGATGGGGAGAAAAGGAAACAGATCCAGCCCAGATTCAAAAGGAAGGGAAATAGACTCCATCTCTTGATGGGAAAAATCACAAAGTATTTGCAGCCATCTTTAATCCACTATAGGAAGTTGAGAGCATTTAAGTAGTAGATGGTGCCACAGAAATGAATTAATTCTTTGAAAGCATTTAGTGAGTGAAGAATAGAATCTCTCTCCCCTTTATAACATATCAGATGAGGAAGGACTATCAGACAAGGAACAGTAAAGGGGGATAGAATAGCAGGGTCAGTGAGGTGAAAAAGCAGCACAGTGTTTCTGGAGCACAGAAGTCAAAGGGTTTGACATCATAGTCAAAACAGAGAAACCAAAGGAGAATAGTGATGTAACTATCATTCTGCAGCTTCTAACACAAAGCCGTAGAGTGGAAATGGATCTGTGAAACAATCAAATAATATGCTAAATATTAGAAAAATTACCCATATCATCTGAAGTCCCAGGAGAAAGTTACTGAATACGACAATTAAGAGCATGTGAACAGCTCTAGAAATCCTAATTAATCGGAGTTGTTGAACTTTAAGGAACATTGTTTCACTATTCCTTGTTTCTGATGGTTACGAAATACATCGTGCATTTAATTTAGATGGTAATTGTGTTTTTAGAAAAAGACCTCTCAATTCTTTGATGCTTTAAGTAAGCTACCAAATTATCTAGAATACATTTAAAATGAAGAGAAGCTGCAGTCCCATTACTGTAATATTAACACTAGAGCATAAGCCACCAGTGGCTACATAATTCCTAGAATGTGTAAACAGACAGCAATCTCAAACCCTTCTCCGCCATCTTCATTGTTTATAAAACCGTTTTCCTGACCCCCTCCCATCACCCCAGAGTCGCAAGCCATAAAGTCGAGCCAAACCCAGTCCCTGTGCAGTCCCTGGGGCATCACACATGCTCTCCTTTCAAATGACTAGCTGATAGCACTGATCATCAGCCCATTTGCTTCTACAGTAATTCTTCCATAGGTGACCTACCTTTCACAGGAGCAGAATCATATGGACTATTTAACCCAAGAAGAAACCGCAGAGATCAGAGTCTAACTCTTCACAAATAAGGAAACTAAATTTCAAAGATGTTCAAGCAGCTTCTCTAGGGTCACAGGGTAGTAGAACATGGGCTCAAGGCCACCTTGCCTAATTTGAAAAGAACTGGGAGGCTGAAAGCATTGCTTCTGGTCACCTACCCTAAGTAATAATAGGCCAAATAAAACAGGGTTTTGGAACATGAAGTTGCAAAAATAGTCCAGAACATTTCTGTGTTATAATTTTTTAAAACTATAAATCAAAATGAGATTTTTTTTTAGCTCTGGGACACACAAACCAGTGTATTCTAGAAATACTTAAACATATGATTAAGCCACTAGTCTTAACCCTTTCTCTAAAGTTAACATTTATATACATTCAATTATGGAGGTTAGGACTACAAAGGCATACCAAGGAAATATGAGGCCTTGTTTCTGCTTTCATGGGATTTACAATCCTATTGTGGAGAGAAGACATGCATAGTTGAGAGTTAGCAGCACCATCTTACACTGTCATTTCAGTGCCAAAATGAGTGGGATGATGGCCAAAAGTAAGCAGTGCATTCGGTTCCACACAAACAAAATATCCAAAGAGAATGGGTGAAACATTACTGAGAATGGTAAAGCAGTACTTGTCAAACAAAGGTCAGGATTTAGTCTGTTCATGCAACAAATATTTAGAATGTTTACTATGTGCCAGGCAGAGTTCTAAGTGTTAGGGAAATATAGATGTGCAAGACACAAGATCCCTGCTCTCAGGGACCTTACTGCGTAGTAAGGAAAGAGAGAAAATCAAATCCACACACATGATAAAATCAGAAATGTTATGAAGAATACATAGCTACTTCAGACTGGGGAGTGAGGAAAGCCCTCTTTAGAGGGACTACCATTAGAACACAGATCTAAATGGAGCCTACCAGATGATGATACTGGGGAAGATCATTCCAGGGAGAAGGAGCAAGAAGCTTAGGATGCGTGCAGATCAGAAGGGAGGACACCTGGCTGGAATGTCAGAAGCCTGGGGAAAGTACAGTAACAGAGGGCCTGCAGTCAAGATAAAGAGTTTGGATAGTAAGTAGTATAGGAGTGGTGGAAAAGCCACTGAAGAGTCATAAGGAGAAAAGTAGCTGATCTGTTACTAGCTTTTAAGAATTCACAGTCAACTCAATGAATCAGCAGGGAAATGCGGATATACTCGAGAAGTCCAAGTATCTACCTTCATCTGTAAAAAGAATGGTGTTCAGAATACGGCAGGGGATAGATCTACTGTCCTCACCACTGCTTTACCTGGACTATATGTTCAGAGCTGGGTGACACAGCTTTAAGACATATGTCATATTCACAACACTGGAGAGCCATGCAATTTAATACGGTGTACAGATTAATCATTCATCATGTCAAAGTCAAAAGCTCTGCCACAGAGCTGATTCAAGATTAAACTTCCACAACTGTAAAAGATGAATGATGTTTGCAGGAAGCAACAGGATATAGAACTTGTTTATTTCTGACTTACCTACTCTAGGAAAGCATGGCCATGTTTTCATTACCGAAACATGGCAAACCAATTCTATACATTAAAAATGCTACCCTAGGGACTTCCCTGGTGGCGCAGTGGTTAAGAATCCGCCTGCCAATGCAGGGGACATGGGTTCGAGCCCTGGTCTGGGAAGATCCCACATGCCACGGAGCAAATAAGCCCGTGCACCACAACTACTGAGCCTGCATGCCACAACTACTGAAGCCCACGAGCCCAGAGCCCATGCTCCACAACAAGGGACGCCACTGCAATGAGAAGCGTGCACCGCAACGAAGAGTAACCCCCGCCCGCCGCAACTAGAGGAAGCCCATGCGCAGCAATGAAGACCCAATGCAGCCAAATTAATTAATTAATTAATTTTTAAAAATGTTACCTTAAACAAAGATCAGAAAAATATAGACATGGAGTCATGGAGTCTAAGTCTCTCATAGACATTTATTATATTCCTTAGATCTTTAATGTTAAAAAATGACAAATATCAAACACGTACACATATCCTTTCCTACATACAAAACTAACAAAGGATAGGAAGATGACATTTTACCAAAATGTATACAGATTTAATTTTCTGTTTAATTGGTTTAAAAACATCAAAAGGACTTTACTCAAAACATCTGTAAGAATAGTAATCTCTTTTTACACACTAAGTATTCAGTACTTATTTGCCCCAAGCTACCAGTGTAATAGTAATTATCTTTACCATGTGTTCACAATTCAGAATATTAATCTTACCCTATGAATGCCTGGTCAACCGGAAACTCTGCAATTAGTTTCTATTTGAAAAATTCCTAAAGAGAAATCATAAACATATTGTTATATTTTATGCATCATAGGACTGCAAGACAATTTATCCACTTATGTGGTTCTAAAGTTTCAAACATCTATAATAACTTTATGAAACATATAAAAGATAACTTTTTTAAAAAGCCACTGCTGTTAAAGAGATGACTTTCTGACCTCTTACAAAAGGTGTCAACTAAAACCCAGGGAGACAAACAAAATCACTGTCACAAGCTACACATTCCCATCACCATGGCAATTTACAAGGCATAAAATATGACCTTTAAACTTTTAATGAAGAAAGAGGTAAGCATTATGAGGCACCACTCATTTTATAAATAAAAGATAGAAAAACTCATGGAAAATATCTACGCTTCTTACAGAAAATAGGGAAACATGGGGAAAAAAACAACTTAATGTTTAGGATCGTTTTCCCCTTCCAGTTTTGTTTTTGTTTTTGCTGGCCTGCTAGTTTTACACAACTATGCCATTATAAAATTCAGTGTTATGATATTGAGATCTCTTTTTGCCTCATCATTTCTCATAGGCTTTCTCGATGTTGTTGTAGTTTCTTGAAACATCATTTCTGAAGCATAATAGTTCATACATGGCTATGTCATAGGTTACAAAATCATTTCCCTACTGAACCTTATGTTTTCCCTCTTTATTACTAATAATGCTGTAAACATCTCTAACTCTGTTCATATGATTTCCTTTGCATAGACCTCCAAAAGTAAGAGTAATAGATCAAAGAGCATGAACAGTTTAAGGCTTCTGATATATAACATCAAATTACTTCCCAAGAGGATTATACTAATTTTCTCTCCTATAAACAATATGAGGAGGACTCTCACCAGATGTGGGAATCATCATTAAAAATAAAAGTCTTTGCTAATTCCACACATGAAAAGGATCTTGTTGCTTTATTGTGCATTTCTTTGAATTGGGTTGAATGCTTCCCAACATGTTTTAACAATGAGTTTCATTCCTCCTTTCTGTTTCACATTTACCTAAACCAGAGTAATATTTTGCTGAGAAGATATAAATGCAGAACTTAATGAACGCTCTCTCATAATGACAACTTGTCATCTCAGAGTGCAGCCATTGCTGCCAAGTAAAAAAACAAAATGTAGCTCAGTTTCTGTATCCAGCTTAAAATCACTCAAACTAATTTTAGAAACAACAGCAAACATTATCACCTTTCTTCCTCCCCAGCAGCGAACCAAAGTATAAGTTGCAAGAATGAAATGTGAAAGTACTAAATGGCAACGCTTCTAAGAATAGAAATAAACAGTCCATATTAGGCAAGATCAAAACAGGACTTGGACTGTCACAGTACTTGTGACAGACCCAGCTGCTGAGGAAGCATCAGTGGGCTCCCCAGCTAGCTATGCTGGATGGGTGTTATAAAACCGGCTTTACCTACCCTCTGAAAAACATTTACTCTCCCCAGGGGCAAGACACAAGATGTGTATTTTCACTGAAAAATTCAATTCCAAGATAACCTAAAAAAATATATCCTGGAAGATTTGGAGATGACAAGCCTAGCACTGAGAGCTCCCTTTCTCAAATAAGAGCTCCTTTCAGAAGGTTCCCAGTGAGGGACACAGAAGGGAATGCTCCCAAGTGACTGTGGATTAAGGAGCAATAGGGGATAATCAGCTTTCTGATAGAAAAACAAAAGGCCAAAAGGCTTTTACTTTGAAAACTGAGAAGTCTGGGTGCTCTTATTTCCTTCTGGTCAGTGGAGACAGTGGAGACTGACAAAACAAACTCCTTTGTAGTAAAAGCAAAGGCCTACTATAAAATTTTAGAATCTGAGAAAGGCTTTCCATTTGGGAGAATTTGTCTTTCAGTGATAGATTCCTTTTTTATTTTTATTTTTATTTTTGCGGTACGCGGGCCTCTCGCTGTTGTGGCCTCTCCCGTTGCGGAGCACAGGCTCCAGATGCGCAGGCTCAGCGGTCATGGCTCAGGGGCCCAGCCACTCCGCGGCATGCGGGATCTTCCCGGACCGGGGCACGAACCCCTGTACCCTGCATCGGCAGGCGGACTCTCAACCACTGCGCCACCAGGGAAGCCCTAGATTCCTTTTAAGATTTAGCAAGAAGTCAAGAATCTTTGCAGATCAATATGGCAAGAATCCCTGCAATGTCACACTTATTCAACCTGCCTTGTGCAATTCCATAAGATTAAGGCTTTAGGTTGCGTAAAATTAAAGTATCCTATTTTCATCAATTTGAAAGGTTCAAACTCTGAATACCAGATTTACTTAAGAGAGGGACATTTCACTTCACCATCCGTCCCACCCTAGGATCACTCCATGAATCACCGCCATCAGCCACGCTGACCTCCACAGGCTGCGTTCACTGCTCTTCCATCTGCTTTCTTGGAATACTTTATCAATAGTTCTCTCACACTGTTTTATGACATGTAATAAGCTACTGCCTCAAGTTCCTTGAGGACTGGGGCAGAATCTTATTTACCTATATTCTCAGGATCTATCCCAGTATCTCTTTCCGAGGCTAGGTTAAGCGCCTCGATATTACGGCAGCTTCCCTGTACCAATTCATCAATGGGATGTTGAAACATCTTTGGAAAGTTAGCTAAATTAAACTAAAATAGTATCTACCAGACTTTTCTCAGGGGTTGTTCAGAATGTGGTTGGAAGGAAAGACAAAGAGACTTCTGGTCAGTTGAGATCCTGGGAACTGGCAGAAGGGGGAACTAGAGGGGCTCTTTGGCTACCCTCCTCCCTCTCATACAGCTCCTGGCTTCTCTTCAAAATGTTGTGGGGCTTCCCTGGTGGCGCAGTGGTTGAGAGTCCGCCTGCCAATGCAGGGGACATGGGTTCGTGCCCCGGTCCGGGAAGATCCCACATGCCACGGAGCGGCTGGGCCTGTGAGCCATGGCCGCTGAGCCTGCGCGTCCGGAGCCTGGGCTCTGCAACGGGAGAGGCCACAAGAGTGAGAGGCCCGCGTACTGCAAAAAAAAAAAAAAAAAAAAAAACACAAAAAATGTTGTGAACAAATATTTAAAGAATAGCAGTCTGAAGTGACATCAAATCGTTAGCCTGCCCAGAGTGACAAGTTAATAGCCCACCTAGGGGGCTCCCATGTCTCAGTCCTGCCCCTGCGCTCATCGTGAATATTGAGTAAGCAATTATTGAGTGAACCAATAATACCAGATCAGGTTTCCCCACCCAGTTAGGAACCAAGGGTATGGAGGAGCAGGCCTGGCTCTCTGGAAGACCTGTGCACACATCTGCTGTACAGACACGGTGGGCCTGGAAGGGTGATAAGCAAAGCAGTGGGGACAGAGCCTCAGGCGTTGCCACCTGCTGAGATTCAGAGGCAGAGGCTAAGCCTTCACCCTTCAGAAAGAAAGGAGAAAATTTCATATGTGCCAGCTTACTCACCAAACATGACATCTCACAAGTCTGAATGCAGAAGTGCTGCCAAACCCAGCCTGACCGGCTACATTATAATGACAGTGAGTCAACGTGAATCAGTGACGGACCAACGCATAAATGCCACAGCAGTCTTAAATGACCTTAATATCATATCAAATTATGATTTCAAAATTCTTCTTTTGTACAAATTAACAGTATAATGCAACAGGAATAAAGCTGGGACCGGCAGAAGCGTCAAGATACCACCCAACAAGGATACTGTGTACCATGCTGTTCTGTGCCCATTTCTTGCCCAGTCCACCTTCCCCCAAGACCACAGGCTCTGGGAAGGTAAGGACTTTGTCACCCAGGGCCTGCCACATATGAGATGCTCCCTAAGTGTCGTAGTTCTGCAACCCTGTATGCTATTATCAAGCTAACAATATTTCAGGTACAGGGATGGTTTCAGTCTCATAAAACCAGTAACTTCTGATCGTGATCACTATAAGGAATGCTATATCTGCTCTACCACATTGCTAACCCAACGACAAAAATCAAATTGCCATGCATTGCAAATCAGACTAGTGTTTACATCAAGCTCATTTCTAACCACAAAACACAAAAGTTTAAGGTTCACCAAGTACTGAATGACCGTTAAACACAAAAGATGTTTAAAATAAACACTGCTACTCACTCAACCCCCTCCCCCCACCCCCAACAAGTAGTTATTCCATACCTGGTGCTTCTTTGGCATCGAGGGAATGGTGAGTGCTCTACCATTTCTATTAAACTGCATCACAAATAGCTGGTCAGATGCCTCCCTGCCTCTCACTATGAGCTCTTAGAAGAGTTCAGTGTGCAAGACAGGAGCTAACACACAAGAAGTTCTCAGTAATTGTCTGTTGAATGGAGAAAGGTGGTGGGAGGTGGAAAGGGGAAAGCTACCATTTTACTGTGCACTTAGTGAGGTACATATTATGACCTCAACTCAACGGTAGGAAGGGTGAGGATGGGAGGAACTAAGAAGCTTGCTCAGGCTCAAGCTCACAAAGGAGAAGAATTCACACCATCTGCTACACCACCTCTCCAATAAGCTATGTTAAAAGGAGTTTTACATAGAATGTGACATCGCTTAAAAAAACACCGACAATATCTTTTAGAGAAACTGAAAGGCACAATCTAAAAATCAGATCTATATAGTTTCCCTGTTCATTACTCAGTATTCCAATCTAGTGAAACAGAATCAGCAACTGCTCCCTCCATCCTGCTTGCCTCTATTAAGTAATGAAGATCAGCGTGAACAGGAGTGCATCCTACTGGCACAACCTCTTACAGAGAAACATTCACCCACCCCGTAACGACAAGAGGAATAACCCAAGTTTAATCTGTATTTAAATGATCTTTTCCATGGGTTTTCTTCCTGGCCTTCCTATTAAAATGTGGTTAAACTAAATTTATGCCACACCACCTAAATAGGACCTTCTTTCTGAATGACTTAATAAAGAAGTATCGCATGTCTTCAATCTGTTAGTTACTTTGTTAGGCTTAGTTCTTACCTGACACTCTTAGGAGGAAGGGAGTATAGCAGGATGGTTAAGATCAAGTTCTGACTGTGTCATTTACCATCTGCTTGATCTTAGGTAAACTCAGTATCAATTTTCTCATCTGTAAAATAGAGATAATAATGGAGTTGTTTCAAGAATTAAATGAGATAATTATAAATCTAATGTTTAGCATAGCAGGAGGTACAAAGTAAATGCTCAAAAATGACAATTTATTAACTGAGTAGTAGGTTTATTTAAAGTGAATTCTTTAAAGGTTGGCTTTAAATTATCCCGTAAAGAGAAACCAGACTGGATATTAGGGGGTTTGGTTTTCCACCCAAGCTAGAGATTTCCATGCCATGTTTTGCAATGTGTCACATGACTCCAGTTACTAGAAAGTGTTGTGCAATATAAATATAAATGTAATTTACCTCAGTTATTTAATATATGACACACAGGGAAGACCAAGTATCGTGAAGCCAAAACAATACAAGGCGATGCAACATTTTTAAAAAGTTAACCTGCGCAAGTACCCTCTACTTTTTGATGCAATGCCTGTCTTCCCAATCAAGATTCATGCTGCAGACAAGTCAGATATAGCCAGTGTCACCCAAGGCCATATTTTAAAATCTATAATCACAGATGCACAACAATGTGAACGTGCTTCATGCCACAGAACTGTACACTTCAAAATGGTTAAAATCGTAAATTTTATATTACATATATTTTACCACACAAAAAAAATCTATCATGTAAAACAGGAAGACTGTTCTGACTGCTTTAAAATGAACACAAATGGATTACACAAAATAAATATACAGCGGGCCCCCATGTACTCTAGAAAACATACCAACACATACAAATATTATTTTACTGTGTAAATTTGCTTTGTCCATAATTCATAGGTTATTATAATAAATACTAAATATTTCACTATCAATTTTTTTTACCTTTAATTGGAAGGATTTGGGTGGGGGAGATATGTTCTCACTAATTTGCCTAGAAAAGGTGTGGGTCTCTAGATAAACAGCCATATATGAAGCTAACACATTCAAATATCTTCTAGTGACTAGCTAGGTAAACACACACATGAGATCTTTTTTTTCTCCTAAAATAACCACTGAAGCACCCACATGTTTACAGCAATCAATAATAACTTGGGATGAATTTGCAAAGTATTTGATCCTCTTGTTAATCTTTTATTTAGAGGTCAATTCAGCAGAAAGCATCTAGGACAGCCTTACAGGGTGCGAGTGGGGTGAGGGAGAGGTTGGTGGTAAGGCAGAGAGATTGTGTGTGTGTGTGTGTGTGTGTGTGTGTGTGTGTGTGTGTGTGTGTGTGTGTGTGTGTGTGTGTAAGTGGTTAGAGAAGAGACATCATAATCCTTTACCTTAGTCATAGCAGACATACTTATCAGGCACTTATACTAGTCAATCAATCAATCCCGGAGGCTTTCACAATAACACGTATTTCTGTAGGACTGCCTTGTTACTTCCTTGGTCTCTGGATTATGTGTGGTAGAAATGTCCATTCAAGGCACGAGTGAATAAAGGTAGTGATCCATATCAAATGAGAGACAATTTAATAGCAATAGCTGCTCTGCCTCTCTATAGGGCTATACTGAAGAAGGATGAGGGAATGTAGTAATGAAACAGGATGTTTAAATGAAGGAAAGTAACCATCACCATGGCACACAGAAGACGACTATGAGGCATCACACCCTAACAGAAAGAACCCTGACTAAGTGTCAGGAGACCCGATTTCTACTCTCTACTTTACATCTAACTGACAGTATAGTGTTGGGCAAGTCATCTCACATCATCTGACCTGACTTCCCTCACTTGTCGTGTTCGAGAGACAGACAAATGATAGCTGGACCCTCCACTTCCTGCAATCCACTATCCCGCGAGTTGATTAATTGCTGCTGGAGCTAAGGGAGACCCAATCTGAAGAAACTCCTACGGAGTGGTGAGAATCAAGAAGGGCTTTGAAAGAAGAAGGTGACAGCACCAGGAAAAGCATTAACCCGAAGATGGCTGCTGCATGTTTCCTTAGAAAGAGAGCACACTGAATGATCTGCAATTGGAAACTAATAAATTGGGCTTGCCAAAAAGAGTAAAAGTGGGTCATAGCAAGAAAAGAAGGTCATCAGGTCAAGCATATGAGGAAAGCATTGATTTTAATTGAAGGGAAAAAGATAAGAGGGAACCTTGGAAGGGTCCTAATACTACCATCTCTCAGGCAGCGGGATTCGCCAGGATTCAGTCACTGACCAGTAGCTTCTCTGCTCATGCACATGCTCTCCTGGGATGACATCCTCTATTCTTAAGAATTATCCAGGGCTTCCCTGGTGGCGCAGTGGTTAAGAATCTGACTGGCAATGCAGGGGACATGGGTTCAAGCCCTGGTCCGGGAAGATCCCACATGCCTCGGAGCAACTAAGTCCATGCGCCACAACTACCGAGCCTGCGCTCTAGAGCTCGCAAGCCACAATTACTGAAGCCCTCACACCTAGAGCCCGTGCTCTGCAACAAGAGAAGCACTGCAATGAGAATCCTGTGCACCCCAACGAAGAGTAGGCCCCGCTCCCTGCAACTAGAGTAAGCCCATGCGCGGCAACGAAGACCCAACGCAGCCAAAAATAAATAAATTTAATAAATTTAACAAAAAAGAAGATAAAGGAATTATCCACCACCTCCCTGTAGATGATTCCCCAAAATTATATGACAAGCCCAGCTCCCTGATCCTAAACTGCAGAATCATCTCCCCGCTATCTTCCCAGCTATACACTGAGATGTGTAGAAAACAAACTCAGCATGTCCCAAACTGAACCTGCCATTTCTTCTCACACCCACACCAAACCTGCTCTTCCTGAGTGCCTGAGTATTGGAAGCAACATTAACACTGAGAGCTGAATGATGTTGAAGGTTGACAGCAACATCAAGAGCTCAGGCACCTAACCCCAAACCTTCTTTTCCTCTATTTTCTGAAATCAATTGGTTCTTTTCTTAAACTACTCCCTTCTTTTGCATCCCTGCTACCACTGCCTTGGGTGGAGGCTGCCTCATCTTTGAGGAAGACAGCTGAAATATTCTCCTCTCTTCCCTTCCTTCGTCCCATTTCCATGTTGCAGCCAGAGAGCTCTTTCTAAAACACATCACCTCCTGATGTGGTTATTTGTTATTATAAGGACAATGTCTCAGGGAGGTGGTGGGGGGCAGCAGCTGGCACTGGAACACGACGGAAACGAGTGCTATCCAGCTTCTCTTGTGGTTTTATTAGCTCTTGCTATTTCCTTCCCAGGAATGCTAGTGTCTGACCACAAAAGGCTGGGCAGACTGGACATATTCTGTGATCACTCACTTGAGGACAGCTGGAATAGGAAGAACCACACGGCCACATGGCTCACCCTGGGCACGCACACAACCTCACAAGTTGGATATGGCTGCCTTTAACTTCAGCTCATGCTGCCCGCGTCATGGATTCTGATACAGTTTGGACTACTGCTGTGAGAGGAAGGAATTTTTAAAGCCTCTGGCTCTGTTTTCATCTACATGTTACTGGTGTCTATGCTCCCAGAGATCAGGCATTTTTACAGAAGTTTTATTCTGCTTCCTGGACAGCAGCAGTCATTGCTAGGGCAGTCAATTCTGGAAGCATAGAGCCATGATCACTCCTCCTGCTGAGATGTTGCTCTGTGGATGTCCTGGAGCTGCTTTAGGTAACTGCAAACTGCCCACTTTTTATTTATCTTCATATCTTTTGTTCCCCTAACTCTCCACTCCCCCCACAAGTGAGGGTAAGAGGTAGGGGCTGGTTTTCTCTGCTCCCGGTGTGGAAAATATGCACTGGAACGATTCCCAGGCCCGTCTCCACCGCCATCTGCATGGGCTAAAGCAAACCACTCGCCCAAGTCCAGACCGCCATGTCCTCGACTTCAAAACGTGGCCAATCATACTGGCCCTAAGCTGACAGTAGTGGTAAAAGAAATACTGTGGAAGCATTCTGAAATCATTAAAGGTGCACATAAATGTAAAGGGGAACTCATTAGAGAAAACTTTTTTTTTTTTTTTTTTTGCCAGTAATTTTAGAAGAGGATGTTTTTGGCCTTGGAGCATTATCCTAAACTGAAACAAAACAACCCATGGGGGCCTCCCTGGTGGCGCAGCGATTGCGAGTCCGCCTGCCAATGCAGGGGACACGGGTTCGTGCCCCAGTCCGGGAGGATCCCACATGCTGCGGAGCGGCTGGGCCCGTGAGCCATGGCCACTGAGCCTGCGTGTCCGGAGCCTGTACTCCGCAATGGGAGAGGCCACAACAGGGAGAGGCCCGAATACCGCAAAAAAAACCCAAAACAAAACAAAGAAAAACAACCCATGAAGTGAGTCTTATTTACACCATCTTGGTTCCAAGGAAACAAAACGGCAAGTGTTACAAGGTCACTGACACCCCCTCACACTTAAGTCCTACTACAAAGTCAGAAAGAATTTTTTTAAAAGGCACAGGGGTCCAGGTAGAAATATGTGACCAAAACACAAAACTGGCAGTAGTCTCCTCACTGTGAGAAGATAATAACGCGAGCAGAAAGTTCTTCTCCAAATCCACCTTGCAATGATGGACTGAAAATGGACCATTCACACTATCAACTAGGGATTTAAAAAAGAAAGAAAAAAACAACACCTGCAACCTCTGGCTCACAGTGCCAATGAACTGCAGCCATGCCTGTCTGCCCAACCCAGCGAGGACTTTGAAAACATCACGGTCAGCCAAGACTGCTTATCTCTTCCAGCTCCTATTTTCGCTGGAAGAAGGTGTGGGAAGTAAAGCATTGAGCAAGAGAATTAAGAGAGAAATAGGTCAGTTTCGAAAAAACCAGCTCTTGTGTCATCGGTGTTTCAGGTAAAAAGTCCACTTTCACCTCGGTGTTAAATCAGTGCTTCATGTTTGCAACTTGGTTAATGGCTGCTGGTGGTCAAAAACATTGGTTTTCATTTGCTCCTCTGCTGGAGCAGAAAAATGTCTGGTCTCCATTTAGGATAAACATAGTGAGTTGTCTCTTTTTCCGACATTACCTTCTCTGACACCACCTGGGTGTCCTGCGATGCAATCCTATCCTGATACTTAAGTTAGTGCAAGATTCCACAGGTCTAAGTGCTCAGTCCCACAAGACTGCCCCCACTTTAGATGCCAGTCTCAAGCCCCAGTTACTCAGATTACCCACACTTTTGTTCAACTTAATTACAAATTCAGGGGCTCCCACAACCCCCTCCTCAAGGTTGATAATTCACTAGAATGACTCACAGAACTCAGGAAAACGCTTTAGGTTTACAGGTTTATTGTAAAGGATGCAACTCTGCACCCGTCAAACGGAAGAGATGCATAGGGAAAGGTATTTGGTGGTGTGTGTGGGGAGGGTGAGTGGTGGGTGTGGAGCTTTCATGCGCCGCCTGAGTACGCCACCCTCCCAGAACCTCGGTATGTTCACTCACCTGGAAGCTCCCACCCTCTGTCATTTAGGGGTGTTTCTGGAAGTTTCATTACATAGGCATCATTGATTATGGAGGCCATTGGAGACTGAAAATCTCTAGCCCATTGGAGACTGAAAATCTCTAGCCCTTCCCCCGTCCTCAGAGGTCAGGGGGTAGACTGAAAGTTCTAACCCTCTAGTCACCTGGCTGGTCCCTCTGGCAGCCAGTCCTCATCCTGAAGCTCCCTAGGGGCCCATCCAGAGTCACCCCATTAGCATAAAGCCAGGTAGGGCTGAAAGGGGCTCATCATGAGTAATAAAAGATGCTCGTGCCAGGAAATTCCAAGGGTTTTAGGAGCTCTGTGTCAGAAACTGAGGGCAAAGACCAAATATATATGTATTTCTTATACCACTCATAGACTCCCACTGCGTGAGAATAGTCTTACAGGAGGGCTAATTCTTATTCAAACTAGCTGCAATTTGAAACAGTGCCAAGCAGTCCACTTAGAAGGCCAAGCTCACCTGCAAGGGCCAAATAGAGCAGGCAGTCATTTAAGCCACGGATGTCCTGAGTTAATGACTTAGAGAAGTTACTTCTTAAGGGACCCCTTCTCTGACCAGGCCCTTCACAATGTGTTCTTTTAGTTCTCTATTCCTTGTTTTCACAGCACTTAGCACACACCTTCGTGTAATTGTTCGATTAAGGTTTACTTCTCTCCCACTAAAGTATAAGCTCTATACTTTAGAGACAGATACATGTCTCATGCTCATCATTGTATCCCCAGGGCTTAGTAGGCAGAAGCTGCTAGTAAATATTAAATGAACATTAAAAGAATTAAAATTAGAACCCCCTCCCCCCCTTGCTTGGAGCAAAGACCAGAACAACTTCCTATAGTGACCACAGTATCTTATCTTCAAATCACCTAATTCCACATGACATGCAAAGGCCGCTGAATCCTTTAGGAGATAAAGTCTCTATTCCAGCCCTATCAAAAAGAGAAAAGAGATTTAGCTTAGCCATGGCCTTAAGAATAATTTGAGGCAGCTCTGGGGATACTGAAGTGATCAGAGTAAGGTCAGGCTTCTAAAAGAACCCACAAAGAACTAATAGCAATCAGGTAGATTGTCCACATTCCAAAGAAGGTGAGTGGTAGGGTTTCTGCACATTGGGTTGGCCTTGGGCTTTAGAATTCAGAGGACTCTGCAGCTTCACTTGGTGTTAGCAAAGAAGAGAAGCCACGTTCTCTCTGGAACTGTGATGGCTTCCCAGGAAACAAAAGCCACATTCCCAGTCTGGAAGTTTAACACATGACTTCTAAACGAGGCTGGGGCTTGGTGTGGCTCAGGGACAAATCCAGCTGCACAGCCTGCATCATCTCCTGTCAGTGACCGAGTTTTCTCCTTTGTGCACAGCAAATGAATCTACGGTTATTTCTTAGCAACAGACTTGAAGGTAGAAGGATTGCAGCAAGAAAGCTAATGGTGTCTTTTCTTCCTGTCTCCATTTTTTTCCCCCTAACCCCTACACAAGAAATAACATTTTTCTATTTACATTTGACAACATCTTGTGTTTCCATTGTGGGAAGTCTTATTCACTGAAGGAAGGCAACAACTTAGTCACTGTTAGTTGAACAGAGATAGAAATGAAGAGGGCCCTATGTGCCACCAACTTGTGTCATGGCCAGAGATGGGGTACCGAGAGAGTATAGGAGGACTGTCACATCTTGCATCCACTAAGTGTCCTCAACAATCATGACCTAGCTTCTGCTGGGTGCTAAGCATCATCATCCCAGATTTTGAAAGGGACAGAAAGGTGTCAAACTCAAACATGAACTTCAAAAAGACCTTATGCTTTGGTAAATAAAGCGTGAATACAAGAAAGATCAAACAAATGGATTACACAGTTATGTTTTAAGGCAATATATGCCAAAGAAATAATAGTCATTGCACAGGTGTTACGAGTTGGACCAAGAAAAATGCATAGGATTTATATAAATGGGAGGTGAAGGGATGAGGGGTAGAAGGGAGGATTAATATTTTTTGTGAAGGAATGAGGAACAAGTAAAGAAGGTAGGAGGAAGCCAGGGTGAATTTAAGGAGTTAGTGAAGAGACATGTGTGGGTGGAATGGAAGTTTTGAGACAGTAATAATGGAGATAAGAGTGGAAAGTAGATTTGGGTCAAATGAAGTCTAGAATGTCAGGCTAAGAAGTTTTCAAGACACAGCTCAGCCCTTAGCATATAACAGGCACCTGAGAAATAACTGTTTTGAAATAAAAATATCACTTGTTGAATTAACAGTCATATATTTTTATGAGAGCAGAAAGGAATTTAGATTTGATCATACAAGCAGTAGGGAATCACTGATGGTATCTGAGCAGAGGAATGATGGAAAAAAATACATGTAAGGACATATTAGTGTATATTAGGGAAATTAATTTGTAAGCATCAGGAAGAATTCATTGGAAGGGATTTGAGAATGAGAGCAGGAAGCCTAATTCTATATATAGAATTATATAGAATATAGAATATAGAATATATTCTATATAGAATATATTCTATATAGAATATAGAATATATTCTATATAGAATATATAGAATATAGAATATATTCTATATAGAATATAGAATATATAGAATATAGAATTCTATATAGAATATATAGAATATATATATAGAATTAGGGTATATATCAGATCACCTTGTGAAATAAAACATAAAGGACTTCATAATTAAAATATCAAGTAGAAAAGTAGTTATGCTTAAAAAAATTACGCTTTCAGATTAGCCAGTAAAATGATACAACTGGACAAAACAATTAGATTTTGAGGGAGCAGACTTTTCCTAAAAGTCTTAATTGATGTTTTCAAAAGAGAAGTGGATTTGATTAGGTTTTCTACACTAGATGGTACTTGAAAACTTTGGTAGAAATTAGATGCATTGGGATAAAAATATCAGTTTTAGAATTAGTAGCCAAATATTTCATGCAATGTTATAACACATAAGAACAGTCATTTAAAACACACACACACACACACACACACACACACACACACACACACACACAATGGTGCCTGATACACTAGTGGCCATGTTAGATACACCCTAAGCAAGCCATCAGCCCAAGAGTATACCGGGCCTTTCTTTTGGAAAAATCATTAGGCATTATGTCACTCACCATGCAATCAAATCTCTGTTTAAAATCAAGTTACAATTACTCTAATTATGGGCCTACATTTCACTTGATTCACAGCTGGTGCCTAATCAAACAGTTCTGTAGGCTTCAACACAAGGTAACTTAATAAAATTCAGTGGAAAAAGTTTTTTTTTTTCCCCCTTAAGTTTTCTTTAAGCAACTGACTTACCAATTTAGGCATCAGAAATCTTATTTCTATAAAAATTACTACATGAACTAAATCTAAATCAAACCAAAATGCATCTATTAAAAAACAATACTCATGTCTCATAAACACTTTGTTTAAATATTTCCCAGCAACAGCCTTGTGTGGACAAACCGGGAAGTGAAACCAAATATGATCATATTGTGAAAGCAGAGTAAAATGAAAGAGTACATTTGGAATTAGCTGAAGCACTATTAAGATTTCATTTAAAAACTCATCCCTTGGAAACATCAATTTAATTAAAGCAGTAATAAGAGGAATTGCAAAAGCAGAAGTCTTCATTTTGTTGTCTGGCCATTTCCCTCAATGCGAATGCCTTTTCCTGTGGCCAGGTTGGCTCATCTGAAATGCTAGCGCTTACCTGGTGAATGCAGAACAGGGTTAAGCTATCATTTTCATGCTACTAAGTCAGCCCTGCAACAAAACAATCACAGTCTTTAATGACTTACTTTGGAGAAATGTACCTTTTGCTTCTAAGGTAACAAGCAAATCCCACTTCTCCTAATTGTTTTGCTGGGATTACTGTCATTTCCTGTATTTTACTTTAAATTATAAACTCCTTAAAAACAGGAACCATATTTTACAGTTGGATTAGATTGTTTTTTAACTGAGTATGAAGACTCAGTGACCCAGACATAGCAAGAGTTATAAATATATAACGATTATTCTTATTATTATTCTTATTCTTATTGTTCAAGGATAGTGTCATCAAACAAGACTTGTCACAGTTCATATTTTCCTTCTAGTCAGAATCATAAATCCCTGCACTCCACCACCATATCCCTCATTCCTAGAAGGATGCCTGGGGAAGAGGCAGCTAGAAGATACCTGTGCAAAAACAGAATGAAGTCTCACTATTATTTTTTATTCTTATTTTTGATTTTAAGCAGGATTTGAGTAAGCTTAATATGAGAAATAATGCAATATTTGTACGGGTATTTCTTAGCAATCTAAATAAGGTAGTTCCTAAACTACTTATGACTTCAGCAAGTAATCAGGTACCCCCTGTCAGACACTGCACAAACACAACGCAAATGCGAACATCAGTGCTACTCTGCAAACAAAGCAGACACACTGCTGCTACACACGAGGATGAAATTTAAAGGGAAAAAAACCTATGTAAGTAGTGACATCCATTGGCATGTACATGTGCCTGTATAAACATGTGTGTGTGCATAATAGTATACATAATCATGCGGGTAGGGAATTCGATAAACATTTGCTAGCCTACTCTGTGCAAGAAGTGTATTACTCCTAAGAAGATGAGGCAATTCTATTGCCATCGCGTAAACAGATTGAAGAGACTGCCTCTGGGTCTAACGAGCTCGGCTATGAACCCATAAGTCAGTATGGAGGCAGGCCAGCTGCCTAGGCCGTCTCCTTCCCTCTGCTCACCTCATTTTCTCCTGGTTACCCTCTCACTCCCTGTACTTTCACTCTAGTGCCTGATACTTTATGCTTGTAATTACTGGATTCTCTTGACGGGGGAGAATTTGTTGAACATTTGCTGTGGTGTGGGCTAAATAGGACAAGAAGGAATGACAGTCACTAAATGACAATTTATTTTACTTCTGCATTTCACCTCATATCTACCCTTAAAATACTCAAAGTTAGGGAGACGGGAAACATACACAAAATGAATAGGGAACAGGAATACATATAATCAAGAATTAAACAGCATAGTTGAGACAACAGTGAGATACCTCTGCATAATGCTTTCAAGTTTATGGAGCATTTTTTTCCCATAAGTCATTTAAATCACTCACCTGACTTTACGATAAGGATACCAGCTCAGAGAGAAAAAAATAAGCTGCCTAAGTCAGATGTCTGGTGAACAAGAGCTTGATCCCATAACTGACACCAAATATCGTGTTGTTCTCACCATCAGAAGCTGCCTCTCACAAAGGCCAACAATTATAGTTCAGGGAATGGAGAAAGCAGCACAGCTGATGTGCGTCTGAGCCTTTCGGGATATGCAGGAGCTAGATCAGGAAGGGCAAGAGCAGGGAGTCTTGAGTGGGGAAGAGCAATGAGGCAGCAGGTCCCACTGGGGAGGGAATCTTCATAGCCAGAGATGACTTCACAAATAAGTGAGGCACTTAGGACAGTTAGGACTTAAGATTCCAGAATGAAGAGTATGGCTTGACCTGACTCACAAAAGAGAACCATTATAGGTTCTAAAACAGAATGCAAGCAATGTTTTAGGAGAAGTAACCTAGTGGGGCATGGGAGATACACTGGGGCAGGAGAAGGGAGGGGAGGCAGAATGGAGGCAAGGGTACCAGGTAGGATCCTACTGCAGTAATTCAATAACTGAGTAGTCAGGGCCTGAACAGGGGAGTGTCAGTGAAAATGACAGGAGTGAATTTAAGTAGCAGTAACAGAAAAAATCAGACACTATTGGCTGATGGGAGAGATGAGGAAAGGAAATAGGAATAAAGTTGGGTGAAAGGCTTGATCATAAAGTGTGAGTTAATATTCCAATATTCATTGGAAGATCAATGAGCAATCTGGTGAATTTGCTCTTTCACTATGAATCAAGGATAATTTACTAACATAATTAAGGTTTTATACCTTTATTAGGGATTTGGTGTAGCTAAGTTTTGACCAAGTACTGCTCTTGGGAGTGAACCCCATGGAAAAGTTGAAGAAGGTGAGGTAAAAAGGCCATTTAGGTTCAGATCATAAAGAGACTTGGGTACCATGCTATGGAATCCATGAAGGTTTTTATACAAGGAAGTGAAATGATCTGGTCAGTGTCAAATTTCAAATTTAGAAGTTTAGTATTTGCTGCTTTGATAGCAGCATGGAGGGTTCATTAGAAGGGGGAATGTACGATATAAGTTAAGAGACCAGATCAATAGTCCAAGGGATAAAAACAAGAAAGAAGGCTTGAACTAAGATGTGACTAAGCATGAGGAGAAGGGGGGATAAAAGCAAATACTTTTAAGCACTTTTAAGTACCATCATTCTTTAGTACTTTCAAGCAGGTACTCTGCTAAATAGTTTATGGGCATGGATTCTAGAGTTACTCAGGTGTTGATCAGGACTGGTGGCAGACTAGATATTAAGCCAAGGCTGAAGGACAAAAGACCACCCTGGTTTTGGCCACAAGGTCAATGGTGAAAATTGGTCAGTGGAGGCTGATGAATGTGGTTTTTAAAAACACTGAGTTTGCAGTACCTGTGGGTCATTTAGGTGGTGAGGTCTAGTAGGCAGCTGGAAATAAACTGGAGCCTGGGGAGAGGAGAACATATGTGTTTGTTAGACTGTTCGTTTTTGCTGCTGACCTTGGCCAATGTTGGATTTCAAGGCTTGCACTTGGTAATTTGGAATAGAGAAGTAAACGTAGACTGAGTCCATCTCCTGCATAAAGGAGTTAGTTCACTTAATACTTGCCTTTGTGAATATTTCTATTTAAAGATGAGACAATTTAATTTTTTATGAAGGCAATCAAGTTGACTAAAACATGTCTATATGTTATAAAACACACACACACACACACACACACACACACACACACACACACATCTCTTTGTGTGGCTTCTACTTGTCTGCCCAACTGGAGGTAAATAGGATTCGAAGATTTTTTTTTTTCCACTACGCGGGCCTCTCGCTGTTGTGGCCTCTCCCGTTGCGGAGCACAGGCTCTGGACGCGCAGGCTCAGCGGTCATGGCTCACAGGCCCAGCCGCTCCGCGGCATGTGGGATCCTCCCGGACCGGGACACGAACCCGTGTCCCCTGCATCGGCAGGCGGACTCTCAACCACTGCACCACCAGGGAAGCCCAGGACTGGAAGATTTTAAATAACTTCCAGGCTCCCTGTTGTAGGTGCTCACTACCATCCTGATCATGAATGGCCAACTCTCTAACAAAATGTCTAAGGGCATATTTTTCATTGTACTTCAGTGTAAAAAAGCTGCTCTCCCATGCTAGTTAAACTTCATTTTGTGCTTTAAACCTGCTGGTTGGTTGTAGGAACAGTGAATATATTTAGCTCATCAACAGAGTTAATAGAAACAGGAAGGAATTTCAGATGTGGTATGTTTTGTATTTTTATAAATATCAATCTTTCCTTTGCTAGCTTTGTTAGAATTGGGAAATGTATCCTTGGGGAATCTAATTCTGAAGAATACTTCTTGTTTTGTTCTTCTCTATGTAATTTATCTCTGTTTAATGTACTATATAATTATTTTGTCTATTTTCTGTGTCTAGGCGGTAAGCTCCAAGAGCACAGACCTTTTATCTGTAAGGTTCAATGATGTATCCCCAGCTTTTAACGCAGATAATAGGAGCTCAATAAATAACTGCTGAGTGAATAAATCACAGTCCTGTGATTACTGTACTTCAAGAACTTGACGTGTTTTTCCTTAGCAATCATGACTCAATCTCCATGTTCTAACTTCTTCTTGAACCATGCTTTCTATTTACATACTCCAGAGAAATTCTTTTAGGACCTGTATCATGGTGGGATCCTGCAGGGCATTGAAGGTTATTGGTACAAAGAAATGAACATGGGGAAAACTGTAGCCAAGTGTCAAAACCTCCTAGGTTCTCCAGGTGATTCCTCTGCGTAGTTCTGTCTTATAAGGAAGAGTTATGATTCTTTTACCCTCCTACCCTGACTTCTGGTTTCCTGATCTCAATTCCTGTTTTCAGCATCTGCTTCAAGCTAGACTTCCCTTTGGTATTCTGACCCCAGCTTACCTGAGTTTGACATCTGTTATTTTCATTGCTTGACATTTTGATTTTGTGGGGGGTGGGGCGGGGGGGTTAAACCTAGAGAATGGTCTAAGCCTGTATTTCTTACACAGCCTAGAAACTCACATAACTTAAAATTATAAGATATTATAGACTACTTTCCCCTCAAGGTTCTTATTGCCCTTCCCTGTCCCCCTTATAAATCTAATAATTTCCGCACCACTCTGTCTGATGGGCTAATCACCGTGACCACTTGCATTCCTTATTCTATATAAATTTTTTTTCTGGTCAATTACATTTGGTAAGTAGGAATTATTATACAATCAAAGACACGAAGAAAACCACTACCATTCTCCAGATGCATATTACGAATGAAATTTAAAAGGACTTCAAACTTAGAAAAAAAGAGATGTGTTCTAAGCTACAAATTTATGCTACAAACTATCCATTTGATGTCTAGATATATACTAGAAAAAATACTGTACTTCTGCACTTTTTTGTGAGATGTAGTCAGTATACAACCTAGGCTATGTGCTTTAAGTCATTGGATTGGGTCTAATTTAATTCATAGGCCAACAATTCCAAACGCATCAATTCTACCAGCAAGCCAATGTTTAGAAAGGCTCTCTTCATCTGCAGAGAAGACAATTCACTTGACAGCACTCCTTTCTTGAGAAATGACTCAAATCAGTTAGACTGAAAATAAATCTAGAGGGTACACAGCTGTCATACAGCCCAAAGTAGTCCTCTGAGCAATAACTTGATTCATTTTTCCCTAACTGTACAACTGGTTCTGCAAACAGGATTGCAATCCAACAATGCATTTTTGCCCCACTGTGAAGAGAGAGCTTTTCAGTGCCCGTGTTGGATTCCTTTATACTTACAGGTATGGTAAACTGCACATAGTGATTCCTTGATTTTATTTAATGAGAAACAGACATTTAAGCTCAATGATCTATGTCAACCAGTTACAAATAAGGTCTCTAAAATTAGACAATAATATTTTATCAATGTTAGCATCAAAGTCTGAGGGACAGACAGGTACCAGATTGCCTCCTGGGTATAGGCAACTTATTTATTTATATTGTAACATTCCTTCATTATTAACTTTTTATTATGGAAAATTTAAAACATACACAAAAGTAGAGAGAGTAGTAGTATAATGAAGCCCATGTGCCCATCACTCTGATACAACAGTCCTGATACCCACTCTAACTGGATTATTTGAAACAATTTCTAGACATTATATTTTATCTGGCTTATTTCAGTATGCATCTCCAAAAGGTAAAGAGTTTAAAAAATATAACCACAATATCATAATCATACCCAGTAGTGTGCTGATAGGTATTTTACAACCAGTTCTCTGGCCAGGGGGGCGGGGAGGGAGGAGGGGGATGGCCCTGATTTGTAGTCTTTGCCAATTTCCGTGGGGTTGATAATAAACGTGCAGCACACATTCAGTACCTCGACTATGCAGACATTAGCTATAAATAACCTTAAGAGCACAGATAACAGCAAATTATAGAAAAATTAGTAGGAAGTGATAAATTTTGGGTGTTACTTTTATTTTAATACTTCAAGTTTGTGTAATTTTTTAATGCTTGTGTTTAACAACTGGCTTGCAAAATTCCTGAAAACATAACAATCGTCTCTCGTCAACTCTAGCATACCACTGAATCACATCCAAATAATTAATAATTCCTTAATATTACCAACTATCCAAATTTCTCTCCTATTTTTCCTCAGCAATAGAGAAACATTTTAAGCAGGAAGGAAGAGGGAACTTTGCTTCAGAAAGCTACAGCAAAGAGTTAGGCTTTCTAAACGGTTGGGTGCTTCTGTGTGTAACTGTCTGCTGTTAAAGGCTGTTTCCAGGTGGTTAAATTAGGTGCCGTCATGCATATGTGCCTCTATATTACTGGGCAATCAGCAGTGTTTTTATTTCGCTTTTACTGCCCATTCTCAGGCACACGAGAGAGAGAGTTTAAAAAGGAGTAGAGAAGGAACTTGGCAGATGGGAAAATAAGTCCTTTCCAGGTAAACAACCATAAAATGATGGAGTGTTCTACAAGAAAGATTCCTAAGATGTGACACCTTCTGTCACACCACTGTTGAAACTCAGTTTGTAAAAGCCCTCTTTAAATGTGCCTTCCAGAACTGAATACGGCATGTCAGGTGTGGTGGCGGCTAAGACACCCCCTAAGTGGGTCTGCTGTCATCCCTGATGAGGATGCCAGGCTGCACTGTGACCCCACCTTCAGCTCATAGTCAAGTCCAACTTAAGTCTCGTAAATGAACTAGTGTCTACCGGCACTCACCCAGACTCCAGAGTGTACATTCATGAACTCCCTCCCACCACCAAATGCGTTTCCAAACTATCTTTCCAACATCATTTCCCACTGCGCCTTTGAACAAACCCTTTATTCCAGATAGGCCAGCCTACCCACCGTCCAAAAATATTACGTACCATTTTTATATTTTAAACTTTTTATTATGAAAACTCCCTAATACAAAAGTATAAATAATAGTATAAGGAAGCCCCATGTACCCTTCACTCAGCTTCAACAATTATCAACTCATATCACACCCATGCCCAGGATTACTTTGAAGCAAATCCTGGACGTATCATTTCACAATTATTTCAGTACTGCATACATTCTGTCCCGTACGTCTCTGCTCAGATATTTCCCTTCCACCCCCTTCACCTTTCCAAATTCTATCTCATCCTGCCAGGCTCAGTTTGGGTCTCACTTCCTACATTGTTTCCACTGAACTTGTCACTTAGTTATATGTCTCCTTGGGCATCTCCCTTATTGCTGTCCTGCTGTTCTGTACCTCCTAAGCTGTATACTCACAATGTCATTAGCCTGGAAAGCAGGAAACTGCTCTCACTACACAGACAGTGCAATGATAATGCTTAGTAGGAAGAGTACTAAAGAATAACAACCTGGTTTTAGAAAGTTTATTAAAATTTGGTACACCAATTTCACACAGCATATTGACTCAATTGCTTATATGGCAAATGTCTCATGGCATAGAACAGGGTGTGCCCACAAAGTATGACAGGCCAGAAAGAACACTAGACATGAAGCTAAAAGAACTAGCTCTTCTCCTAGTCCTTCTGTTTGTGTGTCATGTTGGGTTATATTGAGTGACTTCTCAAAGTTCACCTATAAAATAGGAATTAACTGTAGCCATTCTCTATCTCTCTCTCTCTCTCTCTCTCTCTCACTGGACTGTCAGAGTCAAATGCGATTATGTATGTAAAGATGGCCTTGTAATTACAAAGCATGTTGTTGATACACATCATTACCGGTAAATGCAGAAACGGCTGGCCATCTGATTTGATAATAAGAAAAACTATTGCTTTGGATCCTGAATATATGAGAATAAATTTAAGCTCTCAACAGGGAAAATGGGAATGTGAAAGATAGTACAGAGATCAGATGGGATTTAGAACCAACAAAATTAACCCTAGAGGAATTCAGGAGCATACCTGGATTCTAGTTCAAACACCACTGCCTTATAATTAAAACAGACCAATTAAAGGACCCCGAAAAAGAGACTGCAAAGGAAGCAAGATATACTGTCAGCTATTTAAGAAAAATTCCTGTTACGTTACTTAAATGAAAAGGCAAAATTCAACATCTGATGCCCTCCTTCAAATAAAACTGCAGAATTATCCCCCAAAATGGCTATAATTCTGAATTTATTTTCTCCTAGGACATTTTCAAAGTCTTTGACTTCTCAACTTTTCCTTTTGCTTTGTCAAAGAACAATCATTACTATCACTCTGCAAACATTTATCATATTATACTAAACACTACTTAAATTACAATAGAATTGAGGTCTCTCCTTCCTCCAGCAGAAAAGAGGATAGATGGCTTTATCAAAAAAATGCTGTTCTGCAACTGACACTGCTAGCTGTCATTGGAGTCCTGTGAGAGACAGGTTCAGCCTATGTAAACCATCCATTAGAATATTAATATTATACGTTTTCTTGCAAGTAAACGAAAATTACAAGGGGTGAGGAAAAGGCTTAAATTTTTTAAAACTCTGGATAATCTAGGCCAATGTAGAAAAAAGGGTTTTTCAACTTTGGACATTAACAGAATTTAGCAATAGTTGGTAAAAACAACAGCTGCTAAGCCTGGTAAACCCACATGAGATTATTAGGTCAAAAATCACAGAAATACAGAGAACATTTCAAAACTCCCAGCACACTGACAACAAAGCACCAAAGTGAAATCTCATTAGGAAAGGAAATGGTTTTAGAAAGAACTTTTTTTTTTATAAGACTGCTGCACCATGTGTAACATCTCTGAGGACTTCACTAGAGAGGAAAAACACAGAATCAAGAGTGAACTACAGAACAGTTTCCTTCCTCTGTTCCCTTTCCCCTCTCATCATTCTCCAATGCACACACCAGGCAACTCTCTGCATCCTTACAACTCATTCTCCATTCACAAAAACACTGATACAGAGATTTAAAAAAAAAATCATCATTTTTCAAAAATGAGATCATATTGTTAGAATAAACTTTCTCTCGTCTAGATCACTTTAAGATAAGGAAACTACCAGTCACTGATTCAGTCACCTTCATGCAGAACAGGAAAAGAAACAAAGGAGCTCCAAGGCTTCTAACAGATAAAAATGAGAATTTTATGCTCTCTAGATTTATGTGGCTTCTGAGTATTGTTACCCATGCCGATCAATTATCATGAAAGACTTTTCAAAGTTAAAGTCTACACATCGCAAAATATGCATTAAACATGTGAAGGACCATACGTTTTTTACTTGTTCATTTGCTGAATAATTCAAGGTTGAATTTCAGAGAATGTGAAGATTGAACAAATTTCAGGCTATAACAAAAACTTAGAGGCTTTTCCAATCTGGTCCTGGGACAGCTATAATTTCTTCTAATTTGTAGTGTTCCTGTACAATCAATAACTATATAAAAGCCTAATTTTCCAGCATTAGGTATTTTGACTCTAAAAATAACCAGGAAAAAGTCCATTTAAGCCTAGTTAACTGAAACAACAAATTATAAATCATCAAAAGACAAATCAAGTGGAACCTACCCTAATAGTTCTTCCTAGGTAGATAAGACAAAACAAGCCCAGTGTTTTGTGAGGCCCTTACAAGTAGCTGATGTGAGGATGAAGTAGTCAAGTTCGCTCAGTATATTGTAACACTCAGTTGTGGAAGCTAATGCTCACTCACCACAAGATAACCAACCACATGTAAATATTCTTCTAAGCCCTTTATATCCATTAACTAATTTATGCTCCCAACAACTCCATGAGGTTATCTCCACTTTACAGATGAGGCAACTGAGACAGGGTTATGGGATTTATCTATGCCTGCACAACCAGTAAACTCGTAAGACTGGCAAGAATGTGAATAATCTTCAAAGACATCTCTGAGGGGAATAAAAAGTAGCTCAGCTCAATAAAATGAACAGCACACTAAACGTACATTCGTTCATTCACCCCTTCCTTCAGTCATGGGTGTAGCAGGAGGAGTCAGCAAAATGACTAAGGAGAGTGAACTCTTATCCTGACTAACATCTACCTTATTTGCGAGCTAAGCTACACAGTCTCTCAGAACACCAGCTTAATCGTAAAAATAGACATAGCTCTACCCGGCCTTTCTCCCTTCACATTGATGATAACATCAAATGCAATGGATACTCCTTTCGCCCAGGAGGCTTCAGAAAACAACTGCCCATGAAGGAGGAAACTCCTGGCAAATACAAGCCCTGCTCCCCCCATAAAACCTACCCAACGTGCCCACAGTTTTCAAGCCTTCTGGGAAACAAGGAACTGTCCTGTGTGGAGTGATTACCTGCTTTCCACAGACTTCTCCTGTGCAAAAAGAATCATTATTCTTCCCACAGAACACACACTACTTCTCCCAAGTCTTCTCTCATTTCTAGTAAGACACTCATGTTTAGAAGCTGTCTTAATCCATTCGGGCTGCTATCACAAACTCCCATAGACTGGGTGGCTCAATCAACAACATTTATTTCTCACAGTTCTAGAACCTGAGAAGTCCAGTACTAAGGTGCCAGAAGATTCAGTGTCTGGTGACAGCTCACTTGCTGGTTCACAGAAGGACCTCTTCTCGTTGTGTCCACACATGGTTGGAAGGGCAAGGAGCTCTCGGAGTCTCTTTCATAAGGGCACTAATCCTATTCTTGAAGGCTCTACCCCCATGACTTAATTACCTCCCAAAGACACCCCCCCAATACCGTCACCTAAGGGTTAGGTTTTAACATATGAATTTTGCGGGGGACATACTCAGCCTATAGCAAAGCTATGATTTTTAAAGTTGTGCTAATATAAGTACATTCACTGGTAACCTGAAATTTGAGGATTTGGGGGACTCCATAAATAATCAGAAGGAACTTAGTCCCTTCCTTCTACAAAAAACTGAAAAGTTATAAATTATAGTAAAACTAGTAAAACTTCAGTAAGCATAGATGGACTTATGTAATTACCATGGGATGCTTGTGATGAAAGAAAATGAGAATATGTACTCCTATGACCTCTTCCTCAAGTTTCTTTCATAAGAGCCTCCTCTGCTCCACCCCCACTGCCCTACTGGGTCTCCCAACATGACCTCTCACATCTCCAACACATCCTCCACATAACGGCCAGCATCACTTCCCAAAACAAATCTGATGTTACCTTCTGCTTCAAAACCTTCCTTGTGGCTCCTGGGCTCCTCCTGATGAAGCTGAGTGCTGCTTATGGGGTTAAAAATGTATCTCTAAGGCCACCCCAGGCAGAGGCTGAGCCAGAATCAGCACTGGGAGTTCCAACTCCCACTCTAGTCTCCAGTGTTCTCATTCTTGCATTCATGACACAAAGGGGAATAGCTGACTTTGGCAGGGAGGCTATACTGGGTATATATTTAAAAAACTCAAAGTGTGAGATTGATTCCAAGCATATTTTCACATCAGTGTAAGAGACATTATAGCAGATAAAACTGGCAAAATACTATTTCATCAGGCAAAAAGAAAGGAGCCACATGGCCAAAGAAACAAGAATTTAGAGCCAAAAAGAACTTCAGGCCCTCATGCCACAATGCAACAGACACATAGAATGTTCACCTACTTTAGCTCCAAAAATTTGATTCACATCCCATGACTTTACATACTAAAACATTGTGCTATAAAAACTATTTTCCCTCTACATAAAACACAAACATAAAACATAAGTGATGCATAAGTGTTTTATAAGTGATTATAAAACATAATATTTGGGGCTTCCCTGGTGGCGCAGTGGTTGAGAGTCCGCCTGCCAATGCAGGGGACGCAGGTTCGTGTCCCAGTCCGGGAGGATCCCACATGCCGCAGAGCGGCTGGGCCCGTGAGCCACGGCCGCTGAGCCTGTGTGTCCGGAGCCTGTGCTCCGCAACGGGAGAGGCCACAACAGTGAGAGGCCCGCGTACCGCAAAAGAAAAATAAATTAATAATAATAATATCCAATTTAAAAATAAGTGTCTGGAAATTGGAATTGGTTAATTGGAATATTTTATTTAATCTTTGGGTATTTCATTATGGGTGTCTAAGAACCTGATACTTGAAGATGTAATATATGAAAGAATGAACATACATGTGGGAAGGTTAAAAACTACCTGTGGGCACCTTCTCCCAGATCTTATGGAAAACACTAATTTCCATAATATAGAGAGAATATTTAATTGTAATTCTAAAACAAGCACAAAATAAGTGCACATTAGTTTAACCACTTATTTTTAAAAATTCAATGGATGGGAGCAAATACTGCAAGCTATCAGTAATCAAGACAGATTTGTATTTAATTTTTTAAAAAGTCTAATACTGATACATACTTTGAAGGGAGGAAAACCTAAGCTGGCAAATCTCCTCTACTGAATGATTAAGTTGAACAATACTAACTCAAGCATAGGATTAACAACTGGTAAACCATAAAACCAGCCCAAGATTCCTCCCATGTAATATGCTCCAGTAGATTTGTCTTTTGCAGTGGGGTGACTCTGTGGCATTTATTTCTGTACTACATCCCCTCCACAGGCTCCTAATGCTCTTTGCTCACCTTCATGATTATGGGTAAAGAAAGGTCTGGTGAAGTGTAGAACAATGGGAAAAGTAGGACCTGAATCAGCTCATAACCCCAGTGCCCCCTCCCAGTTGGGTTGGTCCAATTCTACCACCAATAAAGAACCACCCATGCCTGAAAAAACCCAGATCCCTTTTTAGCATTGTGAACCATGTAGGAGATGCTTATTATATCTGCTTTGTTCTCTATTTCTACGGTGCCCATCACCATAGCAACAAGGCACACAGATGGAAAAGTAGGCTAGAAATACCTAGAAATGGGGGTGGGGATGGGGACTATGGAAGAAAGGGCCTTTCACTGGTTAAGAGAGAAAAAGGCTAGAGTTCTTCTATCAACACAACACTACGGGGCACTTCTAATGGAAAAAGTAGGTTTTCTTTGCAACAACAGAAAGCAGCCTAAAAACTCAATAAATATCAGTGCTTGTAGGAGGTAGAGTGGCTAACTTTTGGAGGTTTTAAAACCAGGTCTATTTTATTAGAAAATCTTGTGTGCAAATCAAAACCTTTACACAGCATCCAATTTTGGAAATTACACATTAGTTCCACAGCGTGTGTGATTACTACTTAAAATTTTTGGTTATTTTGTTGTACTAAAAGTTGAGACATCTGTTAAGGAAGTGTGGCTGGGAAGATAAGTTGATACAATGAACATTTTCCTGAAAGTGACAAGTTTATCTTCCAAGTTTTTGTACAAAATATCCCCAGAGGAAATCACTGGGTGGAGTGGTGAGGGTGACTGTTGTTTCACCCTAGGGAGTCCCTGTCCCCGTCCCGTCAAAACTGGGACAAGGCCTTTCCCACCTCCAGGCCCTCTGCTGTCTGTAAGAACATCTTCACACTCCAAGGTCTCTATTTTGGTTTTTGTTTGTCTTTTCCTTTTCTACTGCCAGCCTGAGTCCTCCTTGTTCATAATTTTCTAGGACATTTGGAATGCTTGGGATATGACTTATATTGTTACTGGTCAGGAAATAGAACAAGGAGCCACACTGGCCACATAAGCTACTTGGGGAGGTTTTCTACATAAATAAAAATGGTGTACATATGAAAAAACAAGAGATGCTTTATGGACCAAATTGAGAGAGTTTAACACTAGCAACTTAGAGAGTTTAGCAGAAAAAGCAATGGACGACTTTATGGGAATCTTAGGTCCTTGACTCAGCCGCTACTAGCTGTGACACTGGATAATTTTTACTTTGCCTTTTACAACCTTAATGTCTTATCAGTAAAAAGAAAAACTGAGATGGAACAGGGATATGAACTTGAGGTGTTCTAAGGATGATTTCAAGGCATGTTAAAATGTTATGCATATGTGTGTAGTATTCTGGGAAAGACCCTCAAGGATACCTATAATATAAAAAGGTTAAAAATCGATACTCTGTAAGATCTCTTCCACATAACTCTACAATACCATGACTTGAATCAACTTACCCAAATAAACTCAAGGCTTTGAGCTCAGACTCAGGTGAGTGTAATACTCAGGTCTTCTCAAAAGTCCTCACCCAAGGGACGCTCTCCCTGACCACCCTGTGTCACCAACCACTACCAGCCGCCAACCGCCCTCTAGCCCTGTACGCTGCTTCATTGTTCATCAGAGCACTCAGTACATGATATTATATGTTGGATTTGCTTATCGTCTATCTTCCCTCCTCTAGGATGTACGCTCCATGCTGTTTTCTTCATTGTTGGATTTATTCTCAGTGCCTGGCAAATATTAAGTGCTCAAAAAATATTGAATAAGTTTTTTCTTAATCCATAAAATGAAGCATGGCAGACCCAAAATTCAAATACATTTTTTTTCTTTTAAAAAATCTGGGGGGGGGGGAGCTTCCCTGGTGGCGCAGTGGTTGAGAGTCCGCCTGCCGATGCAGGGGACGCGGGTTCGTGCCCCGGTCCGGGAAGATCCCACATGCTGCAAGAGCGGCTGGGCCCGTGAGCCATGGCCGCTGAGCCTGCGCGTCCGGAGCCTGTGCTCCGCAACGGGAGAGGCCACAACAGTGAGAGGCCCGCGTACCGCAAAAAAAAAAAAAAAAAAATCTGGGGGCCTGCTAAGAGCAATGTACTCTACTAAGCATTTTGTGAGCGTATCTGTCTTACTTAATCTTCATATGATCACATTAAGGCAAGCTTTTCAATTTTTAGAGCCTTCTATAAAGTAACACATCTGGGAAAAGGAGGCAGGCAACATACTGTAGAAAAAGTTGTTTCATCAGGTACCAGATCTACAGCTAACTTGCAGAGGCTGCTGAGACAAGCCACAATCCCCTTATAAACTCAGTATCCACATTTGTACCCTGGGAATAACACTTGCCCCATCTCCCACAGGTCATCAGGAGAATAAACGTGCATATAAATGCTTCAGTATGTTAGAAGTGATGTACAAATGTATAATAGAGTAAGCAATGTGGTGGGGGGTCCCTGTAAGGTGTTTCAGTAGGATCTGCTACAAGCTGCTGGGAGAAGGCAAGAGCACAGGGGACATCTGTACAGTGTCCTTACATACAGGGTGTCAAGAGCATCCAGGATCCAGGAGGACCCAATAAAGACTTACTAATCAATGGGAATGATAGCCAGGCTCAACTCCTCTCCCTTCAGAATGCATTACTCTGTAAAGAAAAAAATGTCCCAAACCTAGCCTGGGACCAAACTTTTTTGCATGTAATTCACAACCTCCTCTTGGAAAGAAATTAGCATTCCTGATAAAACACTGCAGAAAACTTTTTTTCAATGGGATTAAGACTTGCTCTTAGAAATCAGTCACCCACTGACCTAGGTGACTGTCAGTCAAGCACCTGGTGATCCTTACCAACATTCTATTTGTATATAGTCTAACAATGCGTATAAAAAATTATGTATTATTTCTAAATATTCTAGGAGAGTTTGAGTGTACATCCCTAAAATGGATAATGGTGATTCTATCACTTTGGTATCAAATTAGCTTCCATCAAATCTTTTTAAAAGAGTGATAAGCTCTAACCATGTTCTTTCCCTTTTGAATGTTTTTGTCCACCAAGAAGAATCTTTAAATTGGCCTATTGGGGCCTTTTTCCTTAGAGTTGACAAGCGAATTTGACTGAAAAGTTTTCTTTAGCACCCAAACCAGTTGATCTTCAAAGTGGGGTAAGGGGTTTGGGGGCTTTTTGTTTTTGGAAAGGAGGAGCACTCTGGTAGAATCTACTTCCAGATCACCAATTAACCTTCGTCTAAAAGTATGTGCTTCAGAACACCTGATGTCCAGCTGGTTCCTTCTGGCCATCTCCCTTTTTTCCCTTTTCACAGTCATCCGCTCCCCACGTTCCACAAGAAAGGTAAACATCTCATTTCTCAGGAGTCTGCTTGTGGTGCATTGCCTTGGGGAGTAAAAATCTCCAGGGCTCCAAGCTGAGGGTCATTTGAAATACCTGTAGGGTTCTAGATGTTAAGAAAGTGATTGACTTTCAAGACTGAGAAATCCTTTTGGGAGTTGGGGAAAGTATCCATTTCTTTGCTTCAAACAACACTGGAGGGAGATCCAATCAAGTTGTTAAGACAAAAGAACATGGAAAATCATTTTTGTGATCAATCACTAGGTAGCTTTTGTCATACACCTCAGGAGTTTAAAAAATAGAGTGGAATTATACTGCCTTCATTCCCATGCACTTATATATGTGGTAAGGTGTCTTAAGCATTGACACTTAAAAAGAAGCCTTGATTATGAAGCCTATCTTATTTTAGCAATAAGTTTACTTATGCATAAGTAAACTCTTTTTAAGCCCCAGGCATCTCACTGAGAAGTTATTTTCCATAAAATTTTACCTATGCTTAATACTTATTCACCAAAATTCTAATATACTT
This sequence comes from Delphinus delphis, assembly GCF_949987515.2. Taxonomy (NCBI): domain Eukaryota; kingdom Metazoa; phylum Chordata; class Mammalia; order Artiodactyla; family Delphinidae; genus Delphinus; species Delphinus delphis. The sequence goes on along the minus strand of NC_082683.1, from coordinate 78,169,684 downwards.
GTTCTGGTCAATCGTATATTAGTCAAAATCATAAAAACTCAATCCAAGTGAAATTTTGTTTAACATTTAGAGGCTTATTGTCACAAGAACTTAAAAAAATATAGTGTGTATATATGTGCATCACAAGAGTATGATAAGGTAATCAATGAAAGATTTTCAAACATAAGACTGTCAAATGGGGATTAGGTTATATAGAAGAAGAATGAAATGAGTTCCACAAGGGAAACAACTATGTAAAAATTCCCAGCTTTTCTAGACCAGCTTGTTTGTGTGTTTTTTAAATGGATGACACGGTAGATATGAAATCACTGTGGTATTTAATTTAGCTTCCACTGGGTACATTAAAAAGAGTGTTTTTTTAAATCAATATTTATAATATCAGAAGTGCCATTTTTTACAACTATAAAAAAATTTAGACATTAACTTCTAAAATGTATGAGGAGAGGACACACTGTTTCAAAATCCTTTTAGGGGGTACTGGACAAAAATCATTATCAGACACTTTATTCTAAACTCCTTTATTCTAAGAACTTCCCTGGTGGTCCAGCAGTTAAGACACCACGGTCCCAATGCAGGGGGCCTGGGTTCAATCCCTGGTCAGGGAACTAGAGCCCACATATCACAACTAAGACCCCATGCAGCCAGATTAAAAAAAAAAAAAAGGGCTTCCCTGGTGGCGCAGTGGTTGAGAGTCCGCCTGCCGATGCAGGGGACACAGGTTCGTGCCCCGGTCCAGGAAGATCCCACATGCCGTGGAGTAGTTAGGCCCGTGAGCCATGGCCGCTGAGCCTGCGTGTCCGGAGTCTGTGCTCCGCAACGGGAGAGGCCACAACAGTGAGAGCCCCGCGTACCGCAAAAAAAAAAAAAAAAAAAAAAAAAGTTGCTTCTATCTTGCTGTCCTCTGTGCCCAAGTTTAGTCCCCAAAGCCTGGAATTGAAAGCACCCTTGGGGATCCTAAACTGCCTGTAAGCCAAGAACCTGTGCTGACCATCTAAACTTTTGACTTCTAATAGAAAGAGCCAGAATTATTTCAGTAAAGTCCAAACCCTGAGTCAAGCATCCCCTGCAAATGGCCAAATCCAGAACTCTAAACACAGTAAACGTTCAGTAAACACTAGCTCATTAACAAAATATTTTGGTCATTCAACTGATATCTATTAACAGCATATATACAATAACTCTTCTTCCTACTTCTAACCTTCAAGGAAATCTTTCAGATTTCCAAATACCAGTCAAAAGTACATTATTGAAACAAAGCCCTGGACTAGATAATAAGTATACTGAATTTTATTGCCTAATTCTTTCCCACATATCAGTTTACATGCCAGGTATAATGCCTGGCTCAGGAAGCTCACTCGGGAGATGAACAAAATTCATCCTTTATCATGAAGGAGCACCTAGGAGAAGGCAGAGGCATTCTCTGGCAGAGGGAATATAACAGATGCACAAGCATCAGAGGCAACACAGGGAAGGGATTCAGGAGCTCCTACGAGTGGTAGGCAGAGGGAAGGGTCTGGAATGGTCTTTCACAATAGGTATGCTTGAACTGACTCTTGAAAGATGGGCAGGTGTTTGACAAGGGGATATGAACACAGAGAGAGAAAAGGAAAAAAAAGCCACGGAGTGAAGCCATCTGGCTACCTTGTACCTTCCTCTGCACTGCAGACAGTTTAGGATGGCTGGTGCATGGGGGTGTTACTGTGCACGCTGTGTCCATGGTGCACGCGTTGGTGATTTAGAAATGACGGGGGTGGGGGGAGCGGGGGGCAGTGAGAGGTGAAGCTGGAGAGTTGTAGAAGCAGACGGAGGAAGACTGTATTATATGGCTCTCCAAGGCATTTGGAATCCATCCTTTGGCAAAGCAAGTCATTAAAGGATTATTAAACCAGGTAGTCGTGGTATGAAATTTGCCTTTCACAATGATTATTTTCCTGTTGTGTGAACAGCCAATTTTGTGGGGGGAAGATAGGAAAGACTACAAACTGAACTACCATTTGGAGGCAATTAGCAGCAGTCCTGGAAAAGACTCAAGGCAGTCAAGAGACTGTAAAGGAAGGGCACTGTTGGGAGGTACCTTAAGGGTGTGGCCTCTGGACAAACTGGTCACCATCCTTTAAGGAGCAGTTAAGGGGGGAACAAAGCAAAGAGAAGCCCAGAGTGAGTTCTACGCATTTTAGGGTTATGTAATTGGGTAAATGGTATTGCTATTTGCAAAAATATGGAATCTAAAGATGATTAGCAAGTTTTGGTGGGGGAAAAGGTATCTTTGGTACACTAACTCCAGGCCCTTACTGTTCTATAAGGCAGGTAGCACTGGTGATATCATCCCCATTTTAAGTTCAAAGGGGTAATTTTTTTTTTTTGCCCCAAATCACATGTAGCAGTTTGGGGAGTCCAGGACACACCAGGCTTAAGGGCAGATATACAAGCGAGCCAAGATCCATGCTTTCCCGTAACTTGTATTCTGGCGTGGGCGGGGAGGGAAACAGAAGATAAACAAGCCAGCAAACAATAAACCAAAGCCTGAAAGGCTAGGACGGAGAATGGCAAGGGTACTTTATCTGAGGTGATCAGGGAAACTATACCTGAGGTCATTGGAGCTGGCCTTCCATTGAGAAGGAAGCAGCTACGCAGATTCATAAGAGAAGAGCGTCCAGGCAGAGAGCAGCAACTGAGAAGCCCCAGAGGTAGGAACAAGGTTGGTGTGCCCTGGAGGAGGAATTCCAAATACTGGCAAGTGGTGAGCGACAGGAAGCCCCAGCTCCAAAGGCATTCCTGGGAGGGCGGAGGTGAAAGCCTTGAGCCCCCTTAGGGCAGTGCTAGCAGAGCATAAATACTCTGGGAACCTGCCCACCAAGCACAGCATTGTGCATCCAGAAACTGCATCATGACTCACACTTTTCGAAGACAAGTCATTGCTCAGTTGCCTATTTCGGCATTGAAATAGGGCCAGGAACAAACTCACTTAGTTTTGCCTAGAGAGATGAACTTTAAAGTCTTCAGATGAACAGAATTCATCTGCTCAGAGCAAGAAATAACCTGCAGTCCAATGGCAGGCGATTCTGCCCCCAAGGCTCCGTCATGTCCTCACATGTTACACGGGAGCAGAGCCTCCCAGCCACCCTCCAAGGCCCTCAAAGGGACTAGAGAGGTAACATTTTCCCCAAAGGATGCCCCATGAGCTCAGCTGGAGAGGATAAGGAGAAATGGTACCCCAGTGCCAAGGTGCCAAGCTGGGTCCTGTCAATGAGAGCCTGAAAGCCTTGGAGAGACCGGATGTTCGGCTGCCTGCTGGCTCTGAGACGCGCATCCCAAGCACAGCAGTCCAGCCAGCTCTCTGGCACACACTGCCTACGCCTCCCCTCCTGTGGTCATCTTCCACTGCTGCTTTGTGGTCTACCTATTCTGCCAACATTCCTTCATGTGCCCCCATTCAGCCAAATGCCTTCAAATTCCCCTCGCTAAGGGTGATGCAGATCAACCCTCTGACCCTCTTTGAAAAGATCCTACTTTACAGCCAGTTTTCTCAGATGCATCTGCTTGGTGTATCCAAAAGAAAAAAGTAGCTGAATTTAAAGTCTGTCAATATAGCATGAATAAATTAGAAAAGAATTAAATTGTTCCTGAATTAGGTGACCCCTTTCAGAGGATCACATGGAGAAGTTATATATTATGAACACTTAAAGATGACTCCAAACATTACGGCCGCTTTGGAACGGTGCTGGAAACCTGTGGCACACTCTGATCCCTGCTTAAGGCAGGCTCATCTCACGTCCAAGCTCATTTCAAGCCACACTTCCACAACATCTCTGCTCCCGCTCCCTGGCCAATTTTTGTTCCTAAAGTCACCATACAACCTCCAACCATAAGACGCTTGCACATACTTTCACGACACCTGTATATCTCCTTCCTAATAATGTTGGTAGTAGCAATTTTTCATGTATTTGCAGTGATTGATTCTCCTGTCTCCCCCAGTAACCTGTAACCTCCATGGTGGTATGGACCACGTGGATTTTTGCTTACTGTTGTGTCCCTAGAACCCGGCACGGTGTCTGGCACACAGTAGGTGCTTAACAAATAGCTGCTGGAAAAAAATACTATGAAATATACTCATTGGTGGAACGTTTCTGCTTCTGAGAGTGCATGTGGCAAAAAATCATTCAAATCAAGGCTGGAAAAGGTTAAAGCTGAGCTATTCTGGTTTATATATATATATATATATATATATATATATATATATATATGCACACATATATATATATATATACACACACATACAGGAAAGACTTTGCTAGGTTTAAACTGATTTTGGGGACAATTCTCAAAAAGTCTGACTAACAATTTAACAATACTCATTTGGATATGTATGGAGGTGACCAATTTTAAAACTTTTTTTTAATGGAATAAGAGCTCATTTTCAAAAAGGTTCATCTAGATTAGGCCAAATTAAAAAAGAAAAGCTACCACTTACTTCATCAGGCACAGTTTATTAGGTAATCTACATACATTTTTTTCATTTACTCCTCATATCTGAATCTTACCCCCAGGTTACAGATTAGGAAATTGAGGATGCAAGAGGCATACTGAGTAAGTGGGAGAGCCAGGATTCATACCCAGATCGTTTTGATTCCAAGAGCTATATCTTAAATCTAAGCCACACTATAAGCTAAGAAATAGGTGTGACATTGAGTAATAAGGTGTTGCTCCCTCCCATGATAAGGTACAAGACTACAGTCTAGTACCATCGATTGGGGCCAGTATTTAAAATAGGATTTGGATGCCAACGATGTGGTAGTAGAGAAATGAGACAATTCATGAACAAGGAATAAGGAGGAATATGAACTAACATTTACTGAAAGCTTGTTTTATGCCAGATACTGGATACTGGATCAGATGCTTTCATGTTAAGAGTTCTTTTAATCCTAAGAATCCTGTGAGATGGATAACAATAGTCAAGAAAAAAAAAAGGTGTAGAATAACAGTGGTGTTCGACTACTCCAATGTTCCTTTCCCCCATCTCACTAAGGATGCGAAAATCCCACCTTTTAGCTGGGCATAAGGTTGTCTCCAGTAAGGACAATATTCCCCAGTCTCTATTCCAGCTAGATGAGGTCATATTGCTAAAGTCTGGTCAATGAGATTTAACAAGAAATGTATGACAGCCTCCAGGAAATTTCTTTAAGAGACCCTGGGCTCTTGCTTTTTCCCATCTTCTTCCCTTCCTTTCATCTTCCCTTCTACACTTGGAACCTGGATGTGATGGCTGAAGTTCCGCTTAGGACCATGAGATTGAGGGCCTCATTTGATGTTTGGTAGTTCTAAAAGGTGGAACCAGCCTAGGTCTCAGAGGACCTGTAAAGTCATAATACCAGCTCTGGACTGTCTCTCCATAAGCTTTTTTTTTTAATGTAAAAGAGAAACAAACATCACTTTGTTTAAGCAATTTTTCTTTGAGGTCTCTGTAACTGACAGCTAATCTTAACTAATCCAGCAACCCATCCAAAGTGATAGCGTAGGGTTCAGACCCAGGCTCATCAGTCTGCACAGTTCACGCTCTTAGGCAGAAGCCTGAAGAACTCCTGATTATAATCTGCAATAGACTTGAGGGGGAGATGTAAAAATGCTGAAAAAAATTTGAAAGAAGATAAGAAGGAAGGTTTGAATATGCTTTCAAATCTGCACACCTGAGACAATCAAAGGGAATATGCTACTCGACAGTAAAAAATTTAGTCTCCATCGTAGATGGACTGAGGAAGATCTCAGTCACCTGCATGGAGCTGGAAAGAGAAGAGAAATAGAAGCTGTGTAGCTGATAATGTCTCTGAAAGATGCTGTTGACCGAGGAGTGGGCATTGAAGAATACAGCCCTGAAAATGGCCACAGGATGAAACAAACAACAAAGAATTACAAGGAATCCTGAAATTGAAGAAGCAGGAGATGAAGTTCAAAGATACACAGTCTGGAAAGAAACAAGCAGAATCATATGACCCATATCAAGCAGAATCACATGACCCATATCAAGACCAAAAAGGCCAAAGTAAAGGTCAAGGTTGAAGCTCTGACAACTCATTTTAATTCATTTCCTTTACATGGGTTCACAACAGCATTGCAGAAGTGAATTTAAATTGTGTTGCAATTGAGTAGAATCCTAAATAAGAGGAAGTCATAGAACAGGGAGTTTATTATCACCCTTTGTTCAATTTCTAAATGAACAGCACTGAAAAGAACTTAGCAGAGAGATACAGTGATTGGAGTTAGGTCTAATTTTATTTAAGATCAATCTTAATGATCCAGAAAAGGAAAAATAAGTTGTTATGTCTGCCAAAGACATTATTTTAAACACGAGAAGAAAACCTAAGTCATAATAAAGGCGTGTAGGAAGTTTCGAAAATATAGATAGGGAATAAAATGCAAGTGGGCAATAGCAATAAAAGAAAAGGCAGCAATATGAAAACAGACATGACAGAAATTAGAATGCATTTTACAACTGGTTAAAGAAATTCTATACTATAATTGGGCCTCCCAAATTCCTATGAGTGGTCGCAGGTCTGTACTGTTTGCAGAGTAAGCAATACTCCCTGCGTCAGGAGAGCAGCGAGGGACATGCTATATAGGAGGCAATGAAAACCATGCCACCGAGTCTGGAGTTAACACGACAGATTCAGCATACATTTGTTTCTGATAATATCAGTGTAAGCTAGAAGGATGCTGGAAAGAGAAGCAAAAAATAAATTTGGAAATTCAACTTGAGAAACACTAAATGAACATCAGATATTAAATAGGCTATTTTTTATGGGCAGTAAAAAATCAAAAAGGAACATAGAAATACTTGGATACCATCAAAAAAGATTTTAAAATTACAAAAACTTTTTTATAAATAAAAATTTTGGCTCAAGCAAGAATCTTCTACATATTATTTCCAACCTTCAACTCCAGAAAACAAAACAAAAAATCACAAATTTCAAACCACTGCAGGAAAATACCCACACAGCCTAAAAAAATGTGGAGGGATAACGGAATATTATTCAGTACTAAAAAGAAAAATTATCAAGCCATGAAAAGACATGGAGGAAACTTAAATGCATAATACTAAGTGCAAGAAGCCAATGTGAAAAGGCTACAGACTGATTCCAACTATAAGACATTTTGGAAAAGGGAAAACTGTGGACACAGTGAAAATATCAGTGGTTGCCAGGGGTTGGGGGGGCAGGAGGGATGAATAGGAAGATCACAGAGGAGTTTTAGCGCAGTGATAATATGATATAGTATCATACTCTGATGATATTATAATGGTGGATACATGTTGTTATATATTTGGCCAAACCCATAGCATGTACAACACCAAGAGTGAACACTAATCTAAACTATGGTCTTTGGGTGATAATGATGTCTCAGTGTAGGTTTATCTATTGTATCAAGTGTACTGACTCTGGTGGGGGATGTTGATAATGGGGGAGGCTATGCATGAATGGGAGCAGGGGGTACATGGGAACTCTCTGCAGTTATTCTCAATTCTGCTGCGGACCTAAAACTGCTCTAAAAAATAAATTCTATTTAAAAAAAAAAAAAACTTGAAAGACCTGGTACTCTTTTCCAGTGATATTGATTAGGGCCCTTTTCATTTTAATTAACGTTGGTGCTTTCATTCTGAGGATTCGGAGGAATGAAACAGCAATGGGGAGGGGAATGGTCTTTAAAAAGCAAATCTTAACTAGTCAAATGAAAACACTCCCAATGTGAGAATCTTCCTGTTAGGCTGGACATGTTGGAACACTTTTCCAATTTAAGAAAAAAAGAACGTTTCAAAGAATAGTAAATTTAATTCTAACATGTAGTAGATGGATAGTAGGTATCATGACTCAACTGTACACTCAGCAACAACACTGTCCCCCATTACCTGAACTAAGAGTAACGTCTGATATGTTAGGGGCCCAGGCACTTGTAGGATTGGCTGACATTTTATATTCCTTCAAGGGTGAAGCTGTTGACTAGGGAAGCCAGGGGCAAAAGAAAGTCACCTTGGCACTCACAAATCAAAGAGCACTTTCGGTTCTCAGGAGGTGGAAACTCAGCACGTGGAGGGTACTGGAATTTTTAAACAATTATACTGCAGTTTGATTGCTTCTGTGTACTACAACCTGACACTTAGGTTTTAGGAGACCTAACAGTCTGATAAAGGCACATACCATTTCATTTCCTCTTAGAAAGCAGTGTACACTTTGCCTATTTTAAGTTGGTTAACTATTTGCAATTTAAAAATTTCAGGGCTTCCCTGGTGGCGCAGTGGTTGAGAGTCCGCCGCCTGCCGATGCAGGGGACACGGGTTCGTGCCCCGGTCTGGGAAGATCCCACATGCCGCGGAGCGGCTGGGCCCGTGAGCCATGGCCTCTGGGCCTGCGCGTCCGGAGCCTGCGCTCCGCAACGGGAGAGGTCACGGCAGTGAGAGGCCCGCGTACCGCAAAAAAAATCAATAAAAATAAATAAATAAAATTTTCATACCGATATCTTTTTACGGACTTAAAAAAAAAGTTTTTGGCAAGGCGAATTTATTCAAGGAAGTTCACAGGTAGGTTTTCGTTTTTAAATCAGGTTTATCCTTTTTTTGGGGGGGGTGGGAAGGGGGCTGCTGAGAGGGAGTCTTTCTGACCACAAAGAAGTCTTCCACAAATGTCATCTGACTAAAGGCAACCTATGGACTTTGGGAAGTCAGGTGAGGACACAGAGTGATGAGCCAACACCCAGCCTCCCCCCTTCTGACCTCTCAGCACCTGCTCAACTGCAGCCCAGTAAGGGGAAACTCTTAGCTACTCCCTCGAAATGGGTATAGGTTGCTCCCTTCTCCTTCAAACAAACGAATGCCAACACCACCGTTAAACTGTAGGCGAACAATTGTAGATTTCCCACGAGCAGAAAATGTTTGCCAACCAACAGCGCCAGGGCAGGGGGCAAAGGAGAGCGACCCAAGCGCGGACGCCCTCCGGAGAGGTCTGCTCATCTAGGGAGGGCGAGACTCCAGCCCAGGAAACCAGAAGCCGGTTTCCGCACCACCCTGAGGACTCACACTCAGGTGCGGCGCCGTGACTGCTGGGGGAGACATGCGACCGCACCGTCGCGCCGCCCACTCCTCCTGCCCCGAATGATCCCAGCACCCAGAAGTCCCTCGGGGGTATCACTTCTAGCCCAGAGACGAGGGAGTGGCAAAACCGCGCCTCATCTCTCTAGTCCAGCCACCTGCCCGCAGGCCCGGCTCGCAGGTGAGGCGCGGACAGGTAACCGCACCTGCTCGGCCACCCCCACCTGCTGCGTCCCCTCACCCGGTCCTCCGCCCCCACCAACTGGGTCGGCTCGGCTCCTCCTCGGTGACCAGGGGCGTCTCGCCCCGACCTACCTGCGTGCCTCCGGCCCCGGGATCCGGCGCTCCTCGCGGGGTGCGCCCCGCGCCGCTCCGGGCGCGCCGGCGGCGGCCCCGCGCCCGCACTTCCTTGCTGCCGGCTGCTGCGGGCTCAGCGGGAAGCCCCAGCGCTGCCAGGCTCACCGCCTCCAACCGGCTCCATTGTGACGCGGCGTGTTCCGCCGGCCAATCGGGGCGCGGCGGCGCGAACCGCTGACTAAGTTCGCGGGGGGAGAAGGAGGGGACTGGGCGGAGGCAGGAGGCGGAGGCGCTGGCCGTGCGGCGGCGGTGGCGGCTGAGGAGAAGGAGGAAGGGGAGAAGAGGGCAGCAGCTGCTTCGGTAGTTGCTCCTGCTGTTAAATTTGCAGCAGCCTCGGCCCGAGTGTTTGCCCAGCTTAGGGACTGCGGGGGCCTGTGACTCACCCCTTGCTGATGGAAACAAAGCGCGGCTGCCATCACCCTGGGAGCGCGCCATGTGGCCGCCCGGCCCGCTCGGCTGGGGCTAGAAAAGCGGGGGGCTGTTTTCAAGAGACGGCAGAGGGGCTTAGGGCTATCCAGGTGCACATGCAAGGGACTTTGGAAGTACATTTATGTGTCGGACCACTGCCTTCTCACATGTGCACCCAGAGTAACTTGTTATTTACATAACGTGTTTTGAACCTGAAGGGAAGGCTCGGGTGGAGCTGCGGGAAATCCCTTTACCTTTCCTTATACTGCGTACTTAAGATGCAGGGCCGAGCCCCTGTGTGGCAGTTTACAGTTGTACCAAACTAAGCGGCTTAAGATTCTGGGCCTCCAATAGCATCCGTCTCTCTCAATATGTCGTTATCCTCGGGATGCGGAGGGAACAACGTTGATAGAGGGGTCTCGCTTTACTCATAACTAGGCTTTTACTGCTAAGAAACTGCCGGTCTACCCTATCTACTGACCCGCTCTTCTCCCTCTAAGTGGGAAAAGTTATAATGTGCTTTACAGAACAAACGAAAAAGTAATCCAAACCCAGGAATTCGGGGGACAAAATTTTTATCATCCTCATTCACCCCCTACTCTCATCCCCACCCCAGATTTAAGTCAGTCTTTTTGCAGACTATCATCCTCAACACTGCGATTCAATTAGGCAACATTTATATCTTTGAGTTGCTATGGCAATCACATTACCATTAAAAACAAATGTATGGGAACCTCCAAAAGGAATAAAATAAAGACTATAAAAGGCTCAGCATTTGGAGCATATCTGATCGTTTTGTATAAATGGGAGTAAAGAAAATGGAACAACTGAGTTATATGAGACCAAGTGGTGTCAGACAGAGACTGTTGAGATTAGGACTACAATTTAAATTACCCCAAAAGGGAATAAGAGGGTTGTCTTCGTGACACCACTGGTCTATTCCCTCCTTGTCCACTCCATTCTGGGTTGGCGGCTGTCTTGGAGGAAAGGCTGAAAGAGCATTTCTTCATTTAGTCATTGATAGAGTCTTTATCGAACTTCTGAGGGTGAGACACTGTGTATGTACAGATCTGTTAAGCTAATTTAGATTTGAATTTGGTCCTCAAACTGCTTACAACCTGGAGAGGAAGATAGAAAGTATTCAGAATTAAATATGAAATGAGGAAAATGAGTGCTATGAGAAATACTGATTGGTTGTAAAGTCATGGCATTAAAATTTTTAAATGTCTAATTTTCCATATGTGTCTTTGAATGTTTAGAAAGGCATATTGTCTCCCCTTCCAAAACCGCGAACAGAGAATCCATTCTTCTATCACAGCAATATCACTACTTGTGTGACTTGGAGTAGTAACTTAACCTCCTTGGGACTCAGCCTCTTCCTCTATAAAATAAGAGATTAAAAACTAGATGATCTGTTAAGATTCCAATTGCCATGAGGGTATGAATAAAAAAGTGACTCCCATGCTTGGTAACCCAAGTCACCATTAGCAGGAAGTTAAAGTGCTCAAGTTCATTAAAACTGTATTAGCTCTGGGTTCATCTCAGATATGTGGCTTATGAATGTATTTATTCCAATTCTCATTAACAAAATCACTCTCCATGGTGACAACATTTATTACTGACACTGAAGAAATTGGGCTTCTGATTTTGTGATATATTGCTTCTGGGAATCCTCCTCTGAAACTGTAGCATCAAACAGGTGTTTCTCTTGTTTCTTCTTCCTTCTGTTTCACTTCATATAAGCTCCTGCTTATATCACAGGAGAAAAATGAATGACCCCAAATGCTGTTCTCATAGAACTTTAATACTCTGCACATGATTCAAGCTCATAAAGAAGAGTATTTAGTAGTAACTAGAAATTATTGGCCCTGGGTAGGCCTTATAATGAGAAATAAAAATACTGTTTGACTTTTTATGCCTGTGCCCAGTTTTTCTACTACACTGTAATCTCTTTGAAAGCAGGACGGGTGGAGTCTTGAAATATGCTCTCCTTAGAGGAGTATCTGAAATTCTCTAAGGGACTCTGATCAATTATTTTGATCAGAGAAAGTCAATTATTCTGATCCAAGGAAATTCTAAAAGACTCAGTCACTATTTCCACAGCCAAATTCGTTGAAGTCTAAAATAGTGTTTAAAAGTCCCATCACAGATATGAAGCACTTATGTCACCATCAATATGCTAGACATCGTGGACAATACCAGAAAAGCATCAAACTTTGTCCCTGACCTCAGCAGCTCATAAGTTAGATGAACACATAGAAAACAATCAAGTGCTACTTATGCTCCAATGAAGAGAGGGATCAGTGCACATGGTAATAGACAAAGTCTCATGAAGAAAGGGAAACTTTAAGTATTGAAAGAGAAGCAAAATTTAGAAAGACTAAATCCTATACCTTTGTCTTATCTACCCCAAATATTGTCTTAAAATGACCAATCAGGGCTCAGTCAATCTCTTTCTGGTAAGCCGAGACTGTCTGGAAGAAGCAGAAGTAGAAATACTCTATTTTCTACAACATCCCATTGAGTAGAATAGCTAGTGGTAGGTTGATCACATTCATATGAAAAAGAGGATGACTATGGACAGCACATGTGGCTGGTTCCTCTGTCGAATGACACAAATAATAGAAATAAAAGGATCACTGCAATTTGGTCATCTGGTTGTTGAACTGCGTGACCCACATGAAGTAATCAACTAACTCCTGGGTTTGGCAGGTCCCTTTTGAGCTGATTCCCTGAAAAAAAATAATCTGAGTGACATCAGCATTAAACTATGCTCCATGCGGCTGCCTTGATAAGGGTTCCATTTTCTCTTTGTCTTGAGAATTTTTATGATTAATGGAAGGCAGAATATGATCCAGTATTAACAGTTCTTTTCTAATTCTAAAATGATTTGTGATCATGAAAAATCCTCTATTTCTTTAAATTAATTAAACATTGAATGTCTGCAGTGTATAAAAGAAAGCACTGGACATCTGACAGAGGTGAGGGAGAATAGCAAGATAAATATAATAATTCCTTTCCTTAAAGATATGTACTCTAGCGGAGAAGATTTATCCAGATAGCATATAGCATCTTAAAGGGGAGATGAGGTTGGTGGGCTATGTAGGGTTGGAGGAGAATCATATGAACTTGGGTCTGAAGAAGTTTGGCTAGCTTTAAGGTTCTAAATTGAAATATTACTTTTAACTATTTTCTGAGCATTATGGTTCAAGTTCGTTAGTTCTACCAAGACATCAAATCAGAAGAAAAGAACAAGAGCAAGAATGCATTCAGGGTTTTGCATTCTCAGAACGTTTTCCAGAATCCTCCTGGTTCAGCTGTGTACGACTGAGCATATTGTCACTGATAAAGAATTTTTATTTATTTTTGACCAAACACTTCACCACGTTTTCCCGACCTTTTCAATCTCCTGGTTGTAGAGGTTTAACATGAGCTTTCCTTGGGCCTGGGGAAAATTCTGAGAATGACACCTGAGAATGAGCTCAGTAGTGAGAATTCCAAAGATAGGATGAGTAGGACATTGCACATGTTTTTGGAATAAGGTAGCTTGACTAGAAACTAATTGCACAGGGCCGGCTGTGCACTTCTGTGTGAGTTGATCCTTTATCATGGTCCCAGTATGGAATATTCATGACTAGTTACTCTGTGTTCTTACTACCCACTGTGCTGATTGCCCCCTCTGCCTTAAGTATACACTGCCCTTTCCTTATGAGACAGGGGCTAGGAAGACGACTTTCCAGCCTCTTCTCCAAAGGAAAAACAAGAATTCCTGCAGCAGGATGCCCAACATTCCCAGTTGATCTGTCTTCTGGGAAGATGCCCAAATATTTCTTTGGAAGCTTCCTACGCATCCCATTTAAAGACTTTGTACTGTCATCTGGGTCACATATTGGAATCCACCACACAGCAGCCAGCCAATTATTGAGTCTTGTCCCTTTCCCATCCATAAAAAGAAGACTTCTAAGAAAATATTTGCAAATGAAGCCAGACTGAAAGCTTAGAATTAAAGCAGAGCTGGTGCCCCTCAGCTCCTCCTGCAAAGTGGTCTAAAAAAAGCCTGGAGGAGTTCTGCTAGTGGCTGAGATAATGCTTGCTGAGATCCCTGTGAGGATTCAATCTGTGTTCCCTAAACCATGTTGAAATCTGGTCAAAAAGTTTCCTGGTACTGTAAAAGCAGCTGGTATCTGAGGGTCCCCAGGTCTAACACCAGCCAGACAGTGACTCTCTCCACCAACTCCCACCCTTTTTTTCTCAACAGCTGTCTGTGTATGTGCTTCTGTGTGTATGTGCTTCTTGGCCTAATATAAAGCCATCTGTTAATTATAATACACATCGAACACTAGCCTTCAATTCTCATATAAAATGATTCTGTAAGAGTAGGAGCTAATATATATATATATGTGGTTTATTAAGAATTTTAAAAAATAAAAATAAATTGTAAAAGAACAAGATTCAGAGCATTTTAGAGATGGAGGAGAAAGAGATATATGCCAGAAAGAACACAGAACCTGGTGTCTTGGGTTCTACTGGTGGCTCTTCTGGCCATGAGGCCTAGGGCAAGCCACTAACAGTCTAGGCAGGAGTTTCTAATTTCCAATGTGTTTAATATATCTATCCTGGACTGTATAAGGAAAGAAGATAAGTATAGTTCACGTTTCAGATATCTCAGATTTCATTTTATTTTAATCATTTACCATCCAACAAATATTTATTCTGTGCCTACTACATGCAAAACACTATACTGGTCCATGTGATAGATGTGATCTTTGCCCTCCTGGGGTCTATAGACTCCCAGCACGCCTCCAGGGAATATAAGACTGGACATGATAAATCAGTGAGGACTGACTAACCAAACTCTAGTGTGTCCCCACAGCACCATACTCTCTGGCTTTATCTCCTGAACTCTACGTACCCAAATGCAGACACACCTTTGAATTATCTGCTTCTTCTTCTACTAACTTCTCTCTGCAGACTTCTTTACATCCAATTCACCATCTGCATGAAATTGCTGTTTTTGGAGCATAATAGAGCAATAAGACATGTGCCCTGAAGAAGCTTAAAGTTTTTAAAACTTAAAAAAATAGAGGCAAATAGGTAGCTGGTTATATGAGCAAATATGGGGCCAAGTAGGATCTCCTAATACAGGATATTATCATGGTTCAGAACCTACAACTCAAATACACTTTATAATAGCTGTATATAACTAGGTTACCTTATAAAAAAGAATAGTAAGATAATAAACCAGGTGTCCTTTATCTCATTACAAAATTGAAGGGCAAAGGTAGTCAGGTCTTACACTGGTAGAGGAAAGAGTGGGTTAAAGTAGGGAAGACTTCTCAGAGAAGTTCAGACCTAATGGGTAAATTACTTAGGGCTCAAAGGAAGCCTGTTGTTTTGATGAGCAGAACAGCTTTTGGTGGCTGACAAAGGCCTCTGTGTAGGTGGGGGAGTTACAGACAGTTTGATTACAAGTAAAGATGAGGCAGAAGCAAACTGAAGGATGAAAACAGATATATGGGTGGGTGGAAATTTATAATTTTATCTCCTTTGAGTGAACTCAATTGTCAAATAAAATTCCTGGATTTCCTTAACTTACTTACCAATTCAATAAGCAGATATAATATTTTGTTCTCTAGGGTCCTCAAGGACAAAATATAATTATAATACAAATAATTTCTATTTATGGACTATTTTATAGTTCATGCAAATTACTCAAATAGTGTATTATAGGCGTTTCTAAACAATATGCTCTTCGCTCTATAGTCTGTATACCTAAGAGTGATGGCATCTATTAGCAGTTTCTAGCCTTGCTGAGTCACTCTGTTAATCCTCCTGCAGCTCAGTCATCATTCAGAGGCCCAAAAGGTTGAAAGTTGACAACTGCTTAACTACAGATCCCTAACATCCTCTGGAGGAATGCTGCGAGACTGTGGAACTCAGGAGGGCAAAGGTCACATCCATCACATGGACTAGTGCATCCTCAGAAACAGGTTCAGTGTTATGAACATAGTAGGCACAAAACAAGTATTTGCTGGGTGATAAATGAAAGAGTGAAATGAAATGAAGTCCGAGACTTCTGAAATGCACATCTTCTCTATCTTGTGTATTCTAGGGTCATCTCAGGATTTAACCCCTAGCTCTGTCCACTTTAGTTCTCATATTTTAACATGTTCTTACTTGATTGAAAAATCAACAAATTTAAAAGACTGGGATTTGGAAGTGGGAAGGAGTATATGGGGGTGAGTCAAGAAGACAAGGGAATGATATACAGGTGGCAACATTCATCAAAGTTAGCTAAAAAAATTACTTATTACAAGATTACTTATTATATTTCTCATGGCTATATATGTCTTCATCTCTTCCTCCTGGTAACATATATATCCACATCGAATTGGGCCACTTTTTCCAACTTGAGTGTCTTGTGACTTTAAAGTGCTATAATATCTTAAGATTTCTTTGATAATTTTTGACCAAAGGATGGGCTTTAGAGATGCTGGAAACCATTTTGCTAGCATAAACTAACAAGACAGTATGAAGACATGAGTCAGAAAGTCATGACTACCTTTGGAAACAGTTACTTGAACACAGCATAGTGTAAAAGCAGGGATTCTGGATTAAGACTACTTGGATTCAAATCGTGGCTTTGCCCTTGTGAACTGCTTGATGTTTGTCATTACTTAATTTCTCTGTGCCTTAGTTTTCTTGGAAAATGGGTTGTGAAGATTAAATGAACAGTATGGTTAGAGTAGCTCCAAGCACATAGTAAATCCCATATTAATCTTAGCTTTTATCATGATCTTGGGGAAGTAACTTACTGGGTTTAGAGTTTCCATGTATAAAATGAGAGGCTTTGACTAGATTATCTCTAAGGCCTTCCTGTACTTACTGTTTTCAAGTGAAGACAGTCCAGGCATTTTTCTACCATATATGTATGTGGTTAGAGATGGGGAAGTGCATGAGTAGTTAGTAAATGCTTTCCTTGACTGATGGAAGACGGGGCTATTGGGAGATTGAGATAAGTTTCTTCACTAGACTCTAAATTCCTTGAGGTTAAGAAGTATATCTTTTCCTCTTCAGGATCCCAAGGACTAACATGGTACCTGAGGGGAGTGAGTGCTCTATAAACCGTTAATGAATGTGGAAGAAATGTCTGTGTCTTATGTTGCCAGGTGTGTGGGAATGGAAAAGGGTCATAACTGCTTCCTAAGCCTTTTCTAGCTTAAAGCTACTTACACAAAATATTCAAGAAACATTAGTGCTCTCTACTGGAGATATTCATAGTGCAGGAATTCATGATAGATTGGATTTTTGATGGCAGATTCTGACTTGAGTTCAGAAGTCTTGGATTTTAGAAATGGAATATAGCAGGTAGACATATTTTGCTGTGTTGCAAGTACAGATTTGGTGTTATGGCATTGAGAATGGCGTGATTTGCACTAAAACCCAAGACTCTTTTCCTTGCCTTGCATTTCTGCCCTTTCTCCAGAGCACTTGTATCTACACATTTGTACCAATGTTGTGTTCTTTCTCATTCATTTTAAATAAAAACAGAGGGGTAGCATTAAATATAATATTAATGTTAAGAAAGTGAAAAGACAACCCACAGAATAGTAGAAAATATTCACAAATCGTATATTTGATAAGAGGCTTGTATTCAGAGTATATAAAAACAAAACTCAGCAATAAAAAGAAAAATAACCCAATTTTAAAATGGCAAAGTATTTGAATCAACATTTCTTGGGAAAAAAAAAAAAAGATACTGATGGACAATAAGCACATGAAGAGACGCTCAATATCATTAGTCGTTAGGGAAATGCAAATCAAAATCACAAGGAGATACTACTTCAAACTCATTAGGATGACTAAAATAAAAAGAAAATGAGAGATCTCAGTAAGGATGTGGAGATACTGGAACCTTTATAACATTCCTGGTGGAATTGTAAATTGGTGTATCCACTTTGAAAAACAGCCTGGCAGTTTCTCAAAGTGTTGAGCACAGAATTACTATATGATCCATCAATTCTACTCCTAGGAATATATTCAAGAGAATTGAAAACACATGGTCACAAAAAAACCTGTACATGAATGTTCATAGTAGCATTATTCATAATAACCAAAAGGTAGAAACAGCCCAAATGTCTACCAACTGATGAGTGAATAAACAAATTGTGGTATATCCATACAATGGAATATTTTGTGACCATAAAAATAATGAAATATTGATATCTGCTACAACATAAATGAACCTTGGAAACATTATGCTAAATGAAAGAAACCAGTCATGAAATGTTACATAATATGTGATTCGTTTATATGAAATGTCCAGTATAGGTAAATCCACATACACACAAAAGAAGTTTAGTGGTTGCCAGAGGTTGGGGGAGAAGGGACAGAAGGTGACTGCTAATGGGTACAGGGTTTCTTTTGGGGGTGATGAAAATGTTCTGATAGTAGATAGCTATGATTGTTGCATAACTCTGTGACTATATAAAAAAACAGCGAATTGTACACTTTAAAAAGGTGAATTTTGTGAATTGCATCTCAGTATACCTGCTGTTAAACAAAATCAATGTCCTCTAAATATACACAATTCTAGTAACCATAGGACAAAATTTCAGGCTTTGGTGGATCTTTTGAATCTGGACATTGCCCTATAAAGATTTCCTGTAGGGCTACGCCTGTCAAGGGATTTCTGGGGTTTTTTGTTTGCTTTTTTTTAACCAAAGAAATAATCTGAGATTGTGTCTTTTTAATGCCAAAAGAACTGATTAAGAAGTAACAAAAGCAATCTACAGCTTATTTTGGTTTTATCAAATTTAAACTTTTTGCCTTTTATTAAGCAAACTATTAGTTATATTAATTTTTAAAAATAGAAACTATAAAAGAATGAATCCTCTCTCAAGTATTCCCCAAACTGCATTTGGGGTCTTATAATAAATGCTGGCCAGGGTTTAAGGATGATGTGATAGGGGGAACTTTATGTAAACACACTCACCCCTCTGTATCCACAGGTTCTGCATCTGTGGATTGAATTTTAATTGGCTGTTGATTGAATTCACAAATGCAGAACCTGCAGATATGGAGGACCGACTGTACTATACCATTTTATATTTTATATAAGGGATTTGAGCATCCATAGATTTTGATATCCATGGCAAGTCCTGGAACTAATACCCTGTGGATACTGAAGGACGACTATATATTTCTCTTTTCATTTCTGTCAGTTTTTCTTTCATATCTTTGGTGCTCTATTGTTAGGTGCACATATGTTTATAGTTGTTATATCTTCCTGATGGATTGATAGTTTTAGCATAATAAAATGTCCCTCCAGCTTTATGCATGGTGCATATGTTTTCATTATTTTACTTTCAATCTATCTGTAATTCTGACAATAACCTGTGTCTCTTGTAGACAGCATATATTTGGATCCTTTTTTTTAACCCAGTCTGACAATCTCTGCTTTTTGATTGGATTGTTTTGTCCATTCACATTTGTTATTAATATAATTGAATTTACACTTCCCATTTAAGTTGTTGTTTTTCTATGTCTCACCTTTATTTTTTTTGCATTAATGCCTTCTTTTTCATTAATTGAATATTTTCTAATATTGCATTTTAATATCTTTAATGATTTTATTGCTATATATGTTTAGTCGTTTCCTTTAGGGCTTAAGATATACATCTTAACTTATCAAAAAAGGCTTCAGAATTATACCAGCAATTCCAAGGCAATGTAGAAACATCGTTCCCATATAGCTCCATTCTCTTTTCTCTCTTATTGTGGTATTACTGTTATAGGTGTTACCTCTATACTGTTATAAACCCAACAATACATTGTTATAATTATTATTACTTTACATAATTTTATGTCTTTTAAAGAAGCTGAGAGAAGAAAGGAGAGCAAGTATATATGTATAGCTTTTGTTATATCAGCCTTCTTATTTATCATTTTAGGTTCTCTGCATTTGTTCCTATGGATTCAAGTTAAGTATCTGATGTCAATTCTTAACCCAGTATGGCTTTATTCTCACCAAACTCCTGTGCTGTTATTGGCTAATATATTAAATTTCTGTATGTTATAGGCCCATCATACAATTAAATATACATTGTTTTACGCTTTTTAAGTGATTAAGAGAAGAAATGATAAGAAACAGGCATTTATACTCTTTTATAATTACATCATTACCTTTATCAGTTCTCTTTGTTGTGTGTGTGCGCACGCGCATGTGTGTGTGTGTGAGCTTGTGTACGCTCACGTACGTTGTATGTATTCAAATAAGTGTCTGAGGTCACTCCCTTTCAGTCTGAAGGACTTACTTTAGTATTTCTTGTAAGGCAGGTCTGCTAGCAACAGATTATTTCAGTTTTTGTTTATCCTAATATCTTTATTTCACCTTCATTTTTTTGAATGATAAATTTGCTGGATATGGGATTCTTGATTAGCAGTTTTTTAAATCTGAGGACTTAGAATATGTAATCCCATTGCCTCCAGCCCTCTATAGTTTCTGATAAGTCAACTGTTAATCTTATTGGAGTTTCCTTATAAGTGAGGAGTCATTTTTCTGTTGCTGTTTTCAACATTTTCTTTGGAAATTTTACTATGATGTGTCTATTCATGGATCTTTTTTAGTTTATCCTATTTGTAATTTTTTGAACTTCCTGGTTACGTAGGTTTATATTTTTTCAGTAAATTTGGGAAGTTTTCAGCCATTAATTTTTCAAATATTTTTTCTGCCCCTTTCTCTCTCTTGTTCTTTTTCTGGTACTACCACTACATGTCTGTTGGTATACTTAATAGTGACCCACATTTCTCTGAGGCTTTGTTCATGTTCTCCTCTCTGTTCTTTGAATTACATAACTTCTATTGATCTATTTTCAAGTTCTTTAATTTCATCTTCTGCCAGTTTAAATTTACTACTGAGCCCATTTAGTGAATTTTAAAATTTCAGTTATTTTACTTTTCAACTCCAAAATTTCCATTAGGTTCTTTTAACTAATTGCTATCACTTTATTAATGTTCTCTATGTGATGTGACATTGTCATCATGCTTTCCTCTCTTCTAAAATCATTGTTTCCTTCAGTTCTTTGAACATATTTATAATGGCTTCTTTGAAGTCTTTTTCTGATAAATCTGACATCTGGTCACTCTTACAGGCAGTTTTATTGCTTGCTTCTCTTCTGGTATACAGGTCATATTTTCCTGTTTATTTTTCATGTCTCATAATATGTTTCTGAAAATGAACATTGTAGATAACATATTGCAGCAACTTTGGATACTGGCTCCACCTCTCCCCTCCTCTGGGGCTGGTTGCTGTTGTTAGCTTGTTTAGTTGTTTAGGAACTGACTGGGTTATTTTAGTGAAGTCTATTCCTTGCCCCTCCTCCTCTGCGCACTAAACACATATAAAGTCTGTGATGTTTTTCCTCGGGGGTTCATCCTTGGATGTGCCCAGTCACTCTGGGATAGCAAGGTTTTAGCGGGATTGTTTGTCTGATTACCTGACCATACCCACCTGTGAAACTCCACTAATGGCTGGTTAATTGCTCTATTGTTTGTAACAGTGCCCTGGGGAATAAATTGCTTTACACATTAATCGAATCAAATTCAGGCTCCTTTGAAGTGATAGTTCCTGATAGTCAGTGTTTGAGGTTTATTCAGATTCTAGGAGGGTTCTTGCAGCTGTTTTCTTATTTTTCTCCAGCAACTATTTGTCTTATCATTTAGCCTACATATCCTCAAGTAATTTATCAATCTCCTTCCAATTGCCTCTAACCAACAATTCTACTGTTTTTTTGAAAGTACCCTTAGGCTTGAACTTCACATGCTGTTTCAGATAAAGTTGATTCCTTTGGGGAGAGAATTTGAGCTCTTTGTTCTATGATGGCCTTTATGACGGCCTTTTCTCCCAGGCAAAATCTCTGAGTCACAACTCTGGTGCTGGAGTAAGGAACTATAGCTCAATTCTCTCTAAGTGACACCCCAGATCAAAGAACTAAGTGCTCAGTGGATGTGGGGGCACAGCCCCAGATGTCCTTGTCTTGTTTCCCTTGGCATAAACCCCCTGTCCTCAGGGCTGAGGCAAGAGCAATTGGGACCTTGGTGTCCTACCATGCCCAAGGTAGAACCTTTGTCTCATGAGTGGGAGAAGGGAACCCCCACCTCTTGGCTGCACTTATCCAGAACTTCACCTCAGCAACATGTAGCTGGGGGCAGCATGAGAAATGCTGATGTCTTGTCCCTCCCAGGAAGATAGGCTTCCAATTGGGAGCTGGGGGGAGTCAGAACCTTGTGTTCTCAGCTGTACCAGTCTGGGTGGAGTTCCCATCTCATTGAGCTGGGAATGGTGAGGGATAGTATGGGTCTTGGTTCAAATACCACAGACTCTTGTAGTTTCATGGAGTTTTAGTAAATATACTTGAGTAAATATTTCCTCACGTGCTGTATGCCTATGGGGCCATTTCTATTTTTGTATGCCCACATGGCCAACTACTTTTAAATGGCTGTTTAAAAAATACTTTTCATCAGTTTTGCTGAGGAGTGAGTCTGAGTTGCACACTGTCATGCCAGAAGTGGAACCAAGAAGGAGAAACTGATCCAGTATAGATTAGCATTGTCTTTAGCTGAGTGCTTGAAGTATTTGTGGTTGCTAGTGGAAGGCCTAAGATATATTTGTAATACTACTACTACTACTACTAATACTACTAATTTTCTTAGGTTAGTATCCCAGAGGCAAAGCCTAAGATAGTAGTTCCTGTAGATGATTGGTTGATTGAGTCCTCTCAGAAGAAATCTTTAGAGAAGTGGTGACATGGGAGAATACAAGTTCCCAGGCATCCCTCAAGGGAGGTGGTGTGATCCTGTCTAGCAGCCAACACTCACAGCATCTAAGGATGGATACTGTGTAGTAAAGAGACTCAGAGTAGAGTTCAACAGCAGCTGCTGTAAGAATCTAAATCAACCTCATGAAAGTAATTGTAGTAATAGTAATAAAAATAATATAACAGCTACTTTTACTGGCCACTTTCTGTCTTTTAAGAAAGCTTACACTTACTATCTCTAATTCTCATGACTACACAGTAAATTAGATATGACTCTGTCATTTCTACAGATGAAGAGATCAGACCTGACCTGTTCGAGGTCACTCAGCTTGGTTGTAGATATTAGTCTCAGATGCAACGTGTCTGACTCCAAGGCCTGTCCTCTGTCCATTATCTATACGAAACTGTCCAAGAAGAGGTAAAGAAACAAGGAATGAAAGAAAAATAAAAGGAAAAAACAGAGAAATAGTAAGCAAAAAAGCAGAGGCATGCCTGGGAGTGCATACCAACAGCCCCAGTAGCTATTCATTAGCACAAATACCCTTGGTTTTGGCCTAAGCCTTCTGGGGTCAGCCTTGTCAGGGCTCAACAATGCTGAAATCTCTTGGTTAATATCATCCAAGGAGTGAGAATTTCGGGGAGAATGTACATGGGCCCATTACCCACTCAACATGCTTAAATTATTTGGTTTAGCAAGGAGCAGAGCTATTTCTCTAAAACAAGAATCCCACATGGCAATATTTTCCTTCAAATTAATTGGCAGTGGAGAGACTTCAAGTGGCCCTACATACACCCTAAGCCCCGTTGTGGTTCAAGTGCTAAATGTTTAGGTGCTCTGTGAACATCAATTTAAACAGCATCCTGCAGCGATTTATTCCAAAGGAGCCAGATTTTTTAAATAGAGGATACATGCACCTGGTCTCTTTTCAATAAGTGACAATGTGATATTTCTTAACAAGACTAATGTGAAAGAAGACTTACAGGTCGAGCCATACTCATTGTTAGGTGCAATAAATGCTTTCTTTTTACACTGAAGACGTTTCGTGAAGTAGATCGTAGAGATCATTTCAAAACCTTTCCTTTTTTAGGTTGGGTTAAAGAGAAATTGTCATTCGGTAAGAATACAATTCTACTTGAATGATAAGTTAGACATCTAACTAAACTGATCTATACCAGTGAACAGTGTAGTTGAAGTTAGAAATCACTTTCTCACCTTGTCTTGCTCATTTAAAACATATTAGCCTATAAGTAACTTTCTCAATAGCACCTGTGACTCCAAATGGTGTGCCATTTGAGTATCCCAGAAATATTGGAAAGCGGTGATTTTTATTTCGAAACAGGAACACTCCTAATCTCCTAAAACAGAAGTTATGCTTTCAGACCTAGAAACACCAATGCAAACTGACAAGTTAATAACTCAAACAACAAAATTACAAAGACTTCATTGGCATATGAATAGTGTGGAAGTTATAACAAACACATTTGAGAAAAATTTAGATTTATTATATTCAAACAAAAGCCTTTCAAAGTTTAGTCTCACATCTGCTTTTTCAAAGCCAGCCATGATTGGTAACATGATTGAACCATATTTCTAATCCCTTGGGTTTCACATTGTTTTAATTTGTTATGCAAGAATATTTTTTAGCGTATGGCATTTCAATATTTTTTAAGGTTTCTTATAGCAGTTTCTAGGAGAGTTTAAAGCTAAATTTTCCTTGGAAAATGATTCCTTATCTGTACCAGTAGAAATAGATTCAGAAATCACAGCTGGATTAGGCAGAATACATGAAGCAATGTTACTAATGACTGATATCTGTTGCTAGAGGACCACTTCTGATGTTTAATTCCTTACAAAATCAGACTGATCTGTGATTCACTATTATTTTTTATTATTATTTTGATTTTATGATACAACTAGAACAATGGACAGTACTTTAAGACATAATCCAAGGGGAAAATAACCTGTACTCTGCATACACCAATTTTTAATATTTCTATGTGTTTTCTCTCAGATGTATTCCATTTGCAGTGAATTTTTATCTTCAGTGGCCCTGTATTTGCCTTCAATGCCCCACAAGTCCAGACTCTCGGTGGAGCGGATAAGACCTTCTCCGTGCTTTCAGTCTTATTTCTCCTCTTGCTAACCCTTAAAAGTCTGCCCCAGTTAAATCAATTCAAGAAGTGTCAGTGTCTGACAATAGCTTAATATTTGTTAAAATCAACAGTCACAAAAAGTCATTAAGCATCTACTATGTACTAGGTGAAGTATACGCTTATATTCCATGTTATAACTACACACGCTCATGCACACGCACACACAAACACACCCATCAGGCAGGTCCTTTCCATGGAAAACTAAAATGTAACAATGGCCCTATTATTACAAAAAAATATTATTCCTGACAAGAGTATGTTTTTATTTTTTAATTTTTATTTAAAGGAATTCTTTCTTTCTTTCTTTCTTTATGGCTGTGTTGGGTCTTCGTTTCTGTGCGAGGGCTTTCTCTAGTTACGGCGAGTGGGGGCCCCTCTTCATCGCGGTGCGCGGGCCTCTCACCATCTCGGCCTCTCTTGTTGCGGAGCACAGGCTCCAGATGCGCAGGCTCAGTAGTTGTGGCTCACGGGCCTAGTTGCTCCACAGCATGTGGGATCTTCCCGGACAGGGGCACGAACCTGTGTCCCCCGCGTTGGCAGGCAGATTCTCAACCACTGCACCACCAGGGAAGCCCAAGAGTATGTTTTTAAATACAAAATATAATAAACATTATGCAATACTCTTTTTGAAAGTCTATTGACATTGATGAGTAAATATATAATTATAGGCTTACAAAGAACTAAGAAGAGACATATCCCATTTTAGGCAAGATCTTCATATAGGATCCAGAAACCCAGAATTACAAAACAGATTAATTAGGGGTGATTATTTTTTCCAAGCAAGGGTGCCACCTCACATGATTCTTTTAAAGTATGAACTCTGATTTAAAATATTTAATATTTCGATTTTAAAACTTCATATTTGTGCACTAGCTTTACCCGTAATCATTTCAGAGGCATAGATTTACCTCTCTGAGCTACTTCCTGAAAAATATATCCATCTGGACAGAGAGCTAAATTTAGGTCAAATTACTTTTTAAAATTTAAAAACTGTATTTGATTGTCTCGGAACATTGAAGGTAGAGAAGAAAGAAGCAGAGGTAACTAATATTTATTTAATATTTAATTTTTCCAGACTCTTTGCAAGGTGCTCTGTGTCCTGCTTAGCATCAACAGTTTTTGAGGTGAGTGTTCCTATTCTTACTTTGTAAATCAGAAACAGAGGCCCACAGATAACCATGGTAATACAGCTAGTAAGGACTGAAAAGAAGTTTATAATCCAGAGCCATAGGACTACATAGTGCATGCCTTAAAAACAAAAACAACCCAGTTTATCAACCATAAAAAAAAGCAACTTAAAAAAGATCCTTGATTTTGGAAGAAAATAGTATGAATATGTTTTGAGTACAAAGGCCCACATTGTTATACTCCAACAACATGTAAATTAACTTTTCTAGTTAGCTTGCTTTAAGGTAAAACAATTTAGGCCCTAGCGAATTGTGGATATAACCTCTTGAAAAATACTGAAAATTTACCAAGCATGAAGAAAACAATTCATAGCACACTGGCATATTAAAAGCTCAGTTTTTATGAGCAAGCCATGCCATATATAAGGTAATTTTAGCCATTGAAGTCTGTCTTTATGTATATAGATGTCTGCTCTCACGGGTGCCACCCCGGCAATACAGATGGGCTATTTGTTGCCTGGTGCCAGGCTGTAGAAAGATCTTAGAGTACCACAGATTGGTCTGCTGTTTGAGTTGGAACTGAACCAACTACCATATGATAACTGCAGTCATCTATTTTGATAGTCAGTTCTCTTCATTAGTATTCATTTTTGCTCTGGGGATTCAGCTCTCACACTAAGGGTGGGTCCCTAAAAGCATCTGGTTTCCCCCTTCCATATCACTGGCTTTGGATATTTTATTAATTGCAGTGCGAGTTGGCATCATTTACTAGTTTCAAATACTCTTCAAATGCCATCAGTATAAATAATCCTTTGTTCCTTCTTTGTGAAAAAAAAAATCACAGGGTTCCGAATCTCTGGCCCATTACGATGCTGTATTTTATTTCATTTTTGATATGGAGTGAGCATAGCCAATCTCTCAGAATGTGGTGAAAGATTTTTGCTGCGTGACTACAGCATTTTTCTTGTATGATTTCTTTCCATACTGACTTTCCTTTAATCCATCCTGTCTATTCTTGGAACTCCTTCTACTGCTTCTCTCCAACTTTCAACTCTTTTTCAAAGTGATAGATGTCACATCCATGCTACTTCAGAACTTTCATGTATCCATATTCAAGTAATGCCTTTCACCACCTTTACACTACTATATGAATATGAACCAAGAGGACTCAGGCAACTGAGGGATCTAGGTTATGAAATGCCTGGTTTATCATTTTCTTGACCCACCCTACCTCCAGAGTAGGAGTAAAGCTTGGAAAAATACTCAAATTAGATTCATGAAAATTCTGAAGTGGCATAGAGGTGACATCTATTATTCTGAATGAATCCTATACATTAAAAGCATCAGAGTATCCTATAGCATGCCAGTGTGGCAGCATACTGAACCCTGCCTCAGAGTCTGCAAGACCTAGAAGCCCCATGAGATACAGAGAATGACAGAACTTCAGATGACACATCAGATGTCGGCACATATGCTGCCCTATCTTCTGCAAGCAACTACATTCTGGGTCTTGAGATGGAAACACTAAGATTCATTTATTCCTTGTTCTACTCCTTTATTCACACAAACGTTTATTGATTGCCTACTATGTGCCAAGAACTCTGCTAGGAATAGAGCTCACAATCCTTTTCTTGGCATCATGGTGGTCTTTTCCCTCCTATCCCCACAAATCAAAATGGTACCACAGTTAAGTATTTGCCAAGCATCTGTGCTGTGCTAGGCACTGTGCTGGTTATTTACATAGTATCTCTCATCTTCATCATAATCTTGCATGGGAGATAGTAATATTCCCACTTTATAACTAAGGAAACTGAGACTCAGAAAGACTAGTTATCTTCTCAAAGTAAGTGGTGGAACCTAGAATCCAAGAACCCTAGTTTGGTTGGACTCCAAACAGCTGTACTACAGCTCTTTTCCCCAATAGGCTGTAGAAAACCCTCCTGCACTGAGAGTTAAGGTGCTCAGCGCGCCAGACCAGACATCTCCCGCAGCACTTTGGAGCAGTTCCAGCTCTTGTCCAATCAGGACTAAGTTCAGGCTTCCTTCCCTCTCTAGGGTTTTGGCAACTGAAGGCTCTTCTCCTGAAACCAGCCTTTTTCTCTTGTGTCTCTTGCCAACGGTTGTCTAGTTGCCTAGTTAGCAGATTCAACTCTTATCTTCCTCTTTATAGCCCTTCTCACCTGTGTATCAACAAATTTAAAGTCATTTGTTCTCACTTGTCTTTCCTTTTTCTAAAATGCACTTAGTCTTTTCCTCTATGTGGTTAAAGTTTTTCTGTCATTTCCTAGATCTATTTAATGCTTTATTTTCTGGTGAATGTATACATCCAATTATCAATTCTTCCCCCTCCTATCCCGTGCTGCTTCCTTGCAATCTTACTTAACTTATCAAGCCTGGTATCTGCTGCTTCTGAGCAAGAAATATTAGGCAAGTTGTCTCACCAGTATGTGCCTCAGTTCCCTCATTTGTACAAGGCAATAGTACCTACTTCATAGAGTTGTTGTAAGAAATAAATAAAATAATACAGTACTTCACAATGATTGGAACTTAGTAAGATATAAATGTTAACTGTTGTTATCGTTGAGGTTTAGTAGCGCATGTCAATTCTTTTCATCAGAATAGGCTCATAGGAGGGACAAAGACCTGGCAATAAACCCACCCACAGGGGAGCTGGCACCTGAGGCATGTGCTGGGCTGGAGGTTTAAGCTGTTGGGTAAGCACATGCTTTCTGACTTTCTGAGGTAACAGAAATAGTTGGTAATAGTTGGTAACAGAATTGACAATGATGTAGCAGGGAGTTCTGGCATTTGAGAAGATACAGCAGTGAAGACTTGAAGATTTGTCAAGTGATATGAAGGCTAGGTTCTCCAGGCTGATTTCCAGGACAGGCCCCCAATCCTTTGGAAAGGACCTTTGAAAGAAGTCCTTGTAAGGAATTGGAATATAGGCGAGTAATCAAGAACTTGGAGATGGTCAGAAGCCCACTGTAAGCCACGGAGGTAGATGTGGGACTTGGGAATGCAGTGAAGGTCCAGATATCAGACGTGGGGCCTCACACCAGAGTCAGATTCAGAATAGAATAGAATAGAATAGAACAGAATGAAATAGAACAGAGCAACATGGGGCTCTGGGACGAGGGGCTGGGGCAGTCCTAGGCCAGGACTAGGGACCCAGCCAGCTGGTGAGGACTTGGATCCAGACCCAGCGATTCTGGGTAGGGATAGATATAGAGATAAGAAACCAGGCTGAGCTGGATCCTTTATAAATCTAATATTTTATTAGTCTATATTAGATATAGACACCCTGAGAGTTTAGATAAGTATGTATATGTAGGTACCTTGATTTGGTGTTAATTAACTTCTTATTCTGCTACTACTGCGAAGTATCATAGAAATAATGAAAAATAGATGTGAAGGTGATTTTTAAGTTTGCAGGCCCCTCACTGTTGTGGCCTTTCCTGTTGCGGAGCATGGGCTCCGGACGCGCAGGCTCAGTGGCCATGGCTCATGGGCCCAGCCGCTCCGCGGCATGTGGGATCCTCCTGGACCGGGGCACGAATCCGTGTCCCCTGCATCGGCAGGCGGACTCTCAACCACTGTGCCACCAGGGAAGCCCAAGTTTTTTTTTTTTTTTTTAAAGCTTTTTAAATGTAAGGAATTGTGGCTGTTATTTATAATCATACCTTTTCACAACAGCAATGAAATTTTCCATTTAAATTCTTGTTTTTCTTCATAATCTAGCCTGAATAATATTGCCATTAAAATAAAAACAACTGGTATATTGAATAAGCATAGTTTGAGGGATATAATAAGAAAAGCAATTTTATTTTTGTCTCCCACTGATACTTTAAAGTGTATTCAGTAAGATAAATGTTTTTCCTGCTGCTGGATAAAAGCTCGAGGGGACTTAATGACAGAAAGTCCCATGGTTGCTTTAACTTGCAAAACAGAGCTTGATTCAAAAATTAGAATGTCTAGGCTAAATTTTAGTTTCATTTGTAGGCAAGAATTCCTTCCTCTTTCCTTCCGCCTCCCATCGCTAGCTGTCTCCTTGCAACTTTGTAAGGGAGGGATTATGGGTTGCTTGTCCCACCTAAGCAGCCTCAGGGACAGACAAGAAGAGGACCAGAAAGTTCTTGCTTAACTGGTACTTTCATTCTGTCTCTTTACTCTCTGGGCCTGGTTGATGTTTAAAGCTGACGTTCTCTCTCTGGGGCCATTCTGGATTATTTGACAGCTCACCTGCTGGGCCTCTCTGACCTCCACTCCACAATGTGGGCCGTGCCTCTCGTTTGCTGACTACTGGCTCCCTCTTAGCTTCTAGGTTTTCAGCAGTCCACTCAAGCCCAGATTCTGTTGGGATCTCTTGCCATCAGGCCAAAGCCCTGTTTGAACAGATGGGAGCACTTTTAAAATGATTCCAGGATGAGAGTCTACCTGTAGTCAGTCTCTGTTGGTGCGCTAACAGCAGCCAATCTCTTGGATGTCTCTGTCCTGATACCTCAGGCCAGCAGCGATAGCATCCAGCCACAGTCCTCAGACTTGTCACACCCCAGTCCAGCTTGCTTCCACAAGTGCGGGGAACACAGATTGTCTCCCAGAGTCTCCTTCAGGATTTCCTCGCCTCATTTGAAGAAGGACAAAGCTCTTTTCCATAGGTAAAACTCCGTTATAATTCCACCCTCTCAATCTGCCCTCAACCATTTATATCATCGAAGTGGGTCAGAGGTTTTAAAGGTACCAAAATTGGTTCTCATAATTTTCTTTGAAAATATATACATGGTCTGGCATCTCACTTTGGAATTCAATATCTATTGTATTGTCATGCATGAGACAAAATTTCCAGTTTGATATCCTACCATATAAACAAAAATGTATCAGTCAAAGAAGCTTCTCAACTATTTATGGGTAGGATACAGAGAAATTAGAGTTCATTAGGCCATAGAATCACTGGGAAAAATAAGAATCCTTACTTATTCTAAGGATTTTAAGCATCCTTACTTATTCTTATACTTGGAGTTCCAAGTCCAAGTATCTCCTGATCATAAGAGAACACGGAAAGTACGCTTGCCCTTTGCTTCCAGTGTACTTGGTATATCACCACTATCATTGCTCTCACCATTGTACTTTTACATTTACTAGATTTAAAGATCCTGGAGAATAAGTACATGTACCTATTTTTCCTTGTATTTTTGGTACCTAGCATAGTATTTGGGATATTGAGGAAACTTAATAAAACTTTATTAAGCTAACTTAAAGAGATATGGATTTCTCCTTGGGCTCTGATGATAACTGGGTGAGTGGCATAGGAATGCGGTATTCCTGTTTCCTAGGCTCCTTATCAGTAAAATGGGGAAACTGCTGTTACGCTAATTAAAAGACGAAAACTATTAAAAATGACCTAAAAACCATTCTGAAAACAAAGTGATTTCTAAATGCTAGTAATTACTTCCATTATGCCCTATCTCTTGCTGCACCATTTCTACAGATGTGCTGTCAAAATGACCTAGAATCTCAGATTTTGCCAGGCTTGTTGGTCGAGGGGGTGACCTCTGTGTTCCTCTACAGGATTTCTTTCTTTCTTTTTTTTAAAATTTTTTGGCCATGGCGCATGCAGCATGCGGGATCTTAGTTCCCCCACCAGGGATCAACCCATGCCCCCCTGCAGTGGGAACATGGAATCTTAACCACTGGACTGCCAGGGAAGTCCCAATATAGGATTTCTTGATTTCACGGTCCTTGATAAGTCTTTATTTATTATGGATAAAATGAAAGAAGCTAAGGCAGCTTTTGAACTGAATTATACTTTTTGTTTTGTTAACCATGAAAGGCCATAGAGTGACATCAGGAGTGGTAGGAATAGCACATAGTCAATTTTTGAAACATCTTTTTTAGAAAAAAAAAAAACCTGGAAAACCAAGAGTCCCAGTCTGTTGTTCATTTATGCTTCTATGAAATAGGCCCATCCAATTCAGCATATGTCAATGTATTTCTCATCTAGTGTTATATAAAAAACTACCTCAAACCTTACCAGCTTAAAACAACAAACATATTTATTGTTTCACAGTTTCTGTGGGTCAGAAATCTGTGAAAGGCTTAAGTGGGTGGTGTTTCTCAAAGTTTCTCATGTGGCTTCAATCAAGGTGTCTGCCAGGGCTGGAGTCATCTGAATCTTAACTGGGTCTAGAGAATGTGTTTGGCTGACAGCTACAGCTGTTGGCAAGAGGCCTCAATTACTCTCCTTACAGGTCCTCCATAGGATTGCTCATGACCTGGCTCCCCACACAGTGAGTGGTCTAAGAGAGAGAGAGAAAGAGAGGCAGGAAGTGTGGGTGGTGGGTGAGGAGACAGAGGAGAGAAAACAATTCCCAAAACAGAAGCTTTAATTCTTTATAATCTAGTTTTGGAAGGAACATACCATCACTTCTGCCATATGCTCTTGGTCACACAGACCAACGCTGGTACGGAATGGGAAGGCACTACACAGAGGTCTGATACCAGGAGGTGGGGATCACTGGGATTCGAGGAAGCTGGTTATGGTAACGTGTCCTCTGGCCCCCACTGGTTCACTTCCTCTCCTACTCTCACCTCCTCCCATGGCCCCCATTGCAGTATCCAGAATCTCACCATTTAATCAGGTCCAGGTGTGGATGAGGCTCCTTGGGTGTATTTTCTTAGGTATAGTAACCTAGATCTATATATTTGTGAACTAAAGAAACAAGGATCGGGCTTCCCTGGTGGCACAGTGGTTGAGAGTCCGCCTGCCGATGCAGGGGACACGGGTTCGTGCCCCGGTCCGGGAAGATCACACATGTCGTGGAGCGGCTGGGCCCGTGAGCAGGCCACAACAGTGAGAGGCCGGCGTACCGCAAAAAAAAAAAAAAAAAGAAACAAGGATCTGTCCCTCTCAATATTACTCAGTCATAAAAAAGAATGAAATAGTGCCATTTGCAGTGACATGGATGGACCTAGAGATTGTCATACTGAGTGAAGTAAGTCAGACAGAGAAGAACAACTATTGTATGATATCGCTTATATGTGGAATCTGAAAAAAATGGTACAAATGAACTTATTTACAAAACAGAAACAGAATTACAGATGTAGAAAATATTCTTATGGTTACCAGGGGAGAAAAGGGGGTGGGGAGGGATACATTGGGAGATTGAGATTGACATATATGCACTACTGTATATATAATAGATAACTAACTAATAAGGACCTACTGTATAGCTCAGGGAACTCTACTCAGTACTCTGTAATGACCTATATGGGAAAAGAATCTAAAAAAGAGTGGATATATGTATATGTATAACTGATTCACTTTGCTGTACAGCAGAAAGTAACACAACATTGTAAATCAACTATACTCCAATAAAAATTAAAAAAAAAAAAAGAATCTGTCCCTCTCAAAACACCCAGTGATCACTGGTGTGAAAAGCACAGGATAACTGCTATAGACATTTCTGTACAAAAAGGGGGAACTGGGAGTCACTGATCAGAGCAGTTATAAAATCCAGTCAGACATGGTAGAAGTTCTTGATTAGGTCTCCAGGCCTGGAAATACTTCATCATGGCTCTCTATGCCTTTCTCTGGCCTTCTGGCATTGCCCTCTGAGCAATGCTTCCTTTGCCATGAAAGATAGTGTGTGTTTACAGCTGAGCAGTTTTCTCAGCCTGCTTCCTTCCAGTGAAATTTTTGTAGTCCAAAGGCCACTTTTCATATTGTATTGATTCTGTCCCTCTCAGGCCAAGCTGATAAGGTTTCTGAATGTGTAATTCTTTTAAAAACATTGTGGATTTTCTGTGAATCTTATTAAGTTGAACCATTAGACAAAAGCCATACCTACAAACCCTTTTAATGGAGCCCTGGCTCATCCTTGGTTTTTTTCTGAGAAGACTGAGGAACAATACCCTTAAGCTTTCCAGAGGCCCTATTGTTTGATTGAGAGCATCCGTGATACACTCTGTAATTCTCCTCAGAGAGTCTTTTTCTGACTAAATCACACTCTGAGGAACCACCTTTGATGATCCTGAGGTCTAAACAAAAGACTTTTCAGTCTCTGGTTTCATATTTGACCCGTTTCCACCCCCGCCCCCAGCAGTGCTCTGGATTTGTTCTTTGCATAGAAGCTGTTTCTTAATCTTAGGATCATTTGCCATCATGAAAAGCTAAGAACTTTCAAAATCATTGATTCCTGGCTCCTTTGTGTTTCTCAATTCTTCCTTTAGTTTATATCTCTCCTCCTGCCTTCTACTTTAAGCAGCAAAAAGAAGGCAGGTAGCACTTTTAACACTGCTGTTGGAAATCTCTGTGTCACCCAGTTCATTAGTTACATTTTTTTCTTACATTTAACACTTTTCATATAACTATGTGCAACACTGTTTCTGAGCTTTCTGCTATTAAAATGCAAAGCTCTTCTTGATTCTATGTTCCAATAACAGTTGTTTCGCTTTCTTGTAAGCCCTCACTCACTGCCTTATCAAACACTACAAGGCATCTATTAACAGCTACTTCAAGGCACTTTAGGCTTTCATTAATGTTCTCTTCAATGCCCATTGCCCAGTTCCTAAGCCATTCCCACATTTTAGATTTTTGTTATTGCAGCATCCCATTTCCAGATACCAAAATCTATACTAGTTATCTATTGTGTACTAAACTACTCTCAAACATAACAACTTTAACAAGTATTTATTATCCCACTGTTTGCAAAGGAAGCTTGGAGCAGCTTAGCTGGATGGTTCTGACTCAGGATCTCTCACGTGGTTGTAGCTGAGCTATCAGCTGGGCTGCAGTCTTTGGAGGCTCGGGCGGGGTTGGGGTTCATTTTCTAAGCTCATTCCAATGGCTTTTGGCAAGAGGCTTCTGTTCCTCCTTACATGGGCCTCTCCACAGGGCTCCTCATGACATGGCTTCTCCCAGAGTAAGTGATCCAGGAGAGAAAAAGCACATTTGCAAGGAAGAGGCTGCAGGTTTCTTATACTCTAATCTCAGAAGTGAATCCCATCATATCTTCTGTATCCAAATCATTAGATGTTAGTCATTAAAACTAACCTACACTTAAGCTTTACCTCCTGAAGGGAGAAGGTTCAAAGAATTTGTGGGCATACTTTTAAAACCACCACAGGCAACATGCTGACTGGGGAAGACAGTTTTAGATGGTTTTAATTTCTTTGATTCCCAGTAGTCTGATTTTAAGATATAAAATATCTTAAAGTAACCCAATCCCCTAAAAAAGAAGACTTAAGTAATATTAGCTATACATTAAAAGAATTGGTCATTAAATTTCACAATCTAGTTGAGGCAAAAAAGAAAAGGAAAAAGAAATCTTGCATGTGTGGCTAATTTGTAAAGCATTGACATCAATGAACTGAGCATATTGTATTAGCAGTGAAAATGGGCAACTCCTACTGATGACTTTATCTTGTGGTTCAGATTTGTGGTTAAATAATACGTGGTCAGAGGTCTTTCATCACCTACCTTGTCATTATATACACTTCCTCTTTGTTGATAGTTAACTTTGAACAATCAATCCAGTCCAATCTAAATAAGTCTTTTTTAGAGAAAATTCATGAATCTGAAAAAATATATAATAAATGATATAAAAGCCACAATTAAATATTATTAAAGATATGGAATAGATATAGTATAATTGTACCACTTAGGTACAGAATTGTTATAGAACCTTGCTAATTGTAATTTTCTTTCACCTTTTACATTTTCTTACATAGATGCAGAGCAAGGTAGTGTCAGTTCAATAAATACAGGCAACATTCAATGATTATAAAAGGTTGGAATGGTTCTAGAACAGTTGTATTTTCATACATTGTTCTGGTAGGAACTGGAGTTCACTAGGAGAATTGAGGTTAGGAGAAAGAAGCTTATTCCACTCTTCCTTAATATATCCACATGAGCTGTCTGAGTTAAGTATTCAACATCGGGTCCTGAAAATGGAAAAGAGGCCTATACATGAAGTAGAGTTGGCAAACAGGAAAAATACTGCCATTCATTACCTCTTTTTCTTAATTTACCCTTCTTGGCCCTGGACAGAAAATTGTACGGGATTTGGAGGGGCTGAAGCTAGTGATGAAGATGATGTTAGTGATTTCTCTCTTAGCCCTGAATGGCCACTGATCGCAAAGACTTGGAATCAGCTCATTCTGCACCTCACAGCTCCCTTTTGTGGCCAAAACTTAATTTTCTGGCATAATTCCTCTGCTGTTTCTCACAGACCCCTCTTTTAGAGTTACATCGAAAACAAAGGATTATTTCTTACTCTTTACTTACTCCTACAACCAACTCATTAGAAGGGGGAAAACCTAATTATTATGAATTCACCTGCTTTATGTGCTCAACAGTTGTAGAAATCAAGACATCCTTGTCAACACTGACTGGTTGGATTGTCACCGTTGCCCTCTTGTATCTAGAGTCCATACAAGACTTTAAGGCTTGTTCTATTGTTGTTTCCTCAATGCATGATAATTATAAGTAGAAATTTATGAAATCCCTGTATAAGTACGTTGACAAAGTCATAATCTTGTAGGAGATAATAAAATGGATAAAGTCTCGGGACTTCCCTGATGGTCCAGTGGTTAAGACTCTGCGCTCCCAGTGCAGGGAGCATGGGTTCTATCCCTGGTCGGGGAACTAAGATCCCACATACCATGTGGTGTGGCCAAAAAAAAAAAAAGAATAAAATTAATAACTTCCATGATTATGATATTTGTGTATATGGAACAAACTACAGCTACCAGAAGTAGATAATGTCATTAGAAAAGTAAATTAGAATAGTATTAGAAAAGACATCTGATGGTGATTTGTAATGGTAATAAAAGAGGAACTTCCTAAACATCAAACTTAAAAGGCTCTAGTGTGCTCATTTTCTAATAGATTTCTATGATTATCATAACAGAGGCTATGTATCATCATTAATATTTTGTCAGATAATTTTTTTAAATGAATTCACTTTCCACTGTAGAACTATAATAAGCAAAAGTAAAGGAATACTTTTTCCATATTTCCATTTTTAAATTAAAAAATAGAATTAAATATGACAATTCAGAAAAATGAACAAATTATTAGTGTTCAGCTCAATAAACTATCACAAAATAAACTTACTGGGTAATCACCACCCGGGCCAAGAGACAGAGTATTGTCTTCATTCTTCTTTCAATCAATGCCTCCTTCCTTCTTTCCCAGGAGCATACATTATCCTGACTTCTAGCATCATTTTGGCTGTTTTAAAAGTTTACATGAAAGTAATAACAAAGCATGTATCTATTCTTCAGTGTTTGGCTAATTTTGCTCAACATTATATTTGTGAGTCATCAATGTTGTGGTGAGCTAGAATTCTTTAATTTTAATTGTTATATACTATTCCATTTTATGGATATTACTATGCAATTATTCATTTAATATTGGTAGACATTTGAATTATTTCCAGTTTAGGGATACTAGAAATAATGATATTAGGAATGTTCTTGAGCATGTCTTTTGGTGCACACATGCATGCATTTCTGTTGGCCAAAAATCGAGGAGTGGATCTGCTGGGCAGGGTTGTCTTCATTGGCATGCAACTCGTACAGCTACACAGTGCCCTGTGCTCACAAAAGCTCAGTACTTGGTTTAGTGCTCTGTTATTTCTGTTCTAAAATTCCTTTTCTTTATTGAAGTATATTTGATTTACAATATTGTGTTAGTTTCACGTGTACAGCAAAGTGATTTGGTTATACATTTATGTGTATGTATCTATATTCTTTTTTCTCAATTCTTTTTCATTAGCGGTTATTACAAGATATTGAATATAGTTCCCTGTGTTATATACTAGGTCCTTGCTGTTTATCTATTTTTATATATGGTAGTGTGTATTTGTTAATTCCATCCTCCTAATTTAGCCCTCCCCCACTTCCCCTTTGGTAACCATAAGTTTGTTTTCTATGTCTCTGAATCTGTTTATGTTTTATAAATAAGTTCATTTGTACTGTTTCTAAGATTCCACATATAAGTGATATCATATAGTATTTGTCTTTCTCTGTCTGACTTACTTCACTTAGTATGACAGTCTCTAGGTCCATCCATGTTGCTGCAAATGTCATTATTTCATTATTTTTTATGGCTGAGTAATATTCCATCGTGTGTGTGTGTGTGTGTGTGTGTGTGTGTGTGTGTGTGTGTGTGTGTGTATATATGCTACGTCTTCTTTATCCACTCATCTGTTGATGGACATTTAGGTTGCTTCCATGTCTTAGCTATTGTAACTTGTGCCATCATGAACACTGGGGTGCATGTATATTTTCAAATTAGATCTCTCATCTTTTCAACCTCGAAATTCTTAATAATTTTATGTTGAAGCTTGTCTTTTGTAATTGAAGGCTGATGGAATAATGAGCATGTGCATAGCAGAGGAGAAAGGCACAATGTCCATGTTCGCAGTTCCTGGTGGCTTCATTTGCCTGTGACCGAATGCCTGCAAGCATAGAATTCTGGTGGAGCTACTATTCATTGAAGTTCAACAAGATTCAAAACAAATTTAAGATAAGTGTATTACATCTACAGACTGGGCTGAGTAAGCAGGGCACTGACAGCCTCAAGAGGCCATGCTTTCATTCAAATCAGTATTTGTATCAAGTGCAGGGAGAAGGTAATGCATTCTAAGAAAAACGACTTCCCTTTATTAGCCAACCACTTAACTCTGAAAATGATGACAGAGAAGGAAAGGGAAAGATGGGACAAACCCTTCCTCTTAGTCCTTTCTTAGTAAGGGCTAAAGTAAGCCAAAGGTAGAGAATGTAGATAGAATATGAACACATTAAGAAGTGAAATAAAAATAGCAGAGTTAGTTTTGTGCAGTGTTTCCACTGTTTTGTAGAATAAAGTACATCTCCATGTATGGGCTATAAAATACAAATTGTGTAATACTGGTGATTCCACATATGAGTCAAGTGCCTTTATATGTGCACTTAAAACTAGCATTGTACAATACAGAGATTAATTGTAAAATTCAAGATAATAATTTAAAATTTTAATTTTTCTTTGCTTAGAATGGCATTAAAGGGCAAATAAACAACATCGTGACATGTTGCCAGAGATACTGTGCAAGAAAGAAAAAATTTTTATGTTTTAGTACCTTTTGAAGTACTTTCCCCCTGCTATTTGAACAGGTCCTGTATTTTCATTTTGTACTGGATCCACAAATTATGCAGCCAGACCCGCTACATAGGTCTGTAGGATGTGCATGACCATTTTAGAAAATAGTTTTTCAAAGTGGTTATACTAATTTACACTCCACCTAAAGGGGACAAAATTTCCTGTTGTGTCATAAGTTTGTCAGCACTTGATATTTAGATTTAGATATTCTGATGGGTGTGTTGTATTTCCCTAACGATCAGTGAGATTGTGAACCTTTTCATATGTCTATTGGCCAGTTGGTCATCATCTTTTGTGAAGAAACTTTTTTTTTTTTTTTTTTTTTGTGGTACGCGGGCCTCTCACTGTTGTGGCCTCTCCCGTTGCGGAGCGCAGGCTCCGGACGCGCAGGCTCAGCGGCCATGGCCCACAGGCCCAGCCACTCCGCGGCATGCGGGATCTTCCCGGACCGGGGCACGAACCCGTGTCCGCTGCATCGGCAGGCGGACTCTCAACTGCACCACCAGGGAAGCCCAACTCATTGATTTTTGACCTTTTTCTTTCTCTAACCTATGTATTTTAAGGCTACAAAAGTTTGGCTTTAGCCACATCCTAAAAGTTTTAGTATTAACTGTTTTCATTATCATTTAGTTCAAAATATTTTATGATTTTCATTGCAATTTCCTTATTGGCTCATGAGTTATTTATAAAGTGTATTTTTAAAATTCTAAATGTGTGAGGATTTTTATTTTATCTTTGCATTATTGATTTCTAGCTTAATTTCATTGCTGTAAGATAATATGCTCTATAGGACAGCAATTTTTGAAATTTGTGATGACTTATTTTATGACCCAGAAAATGTTCAAAAAAAGGATAACTGTAGTTGTTTGGTGTAGTGTTTCATATGTCAATTAAGTCATTATCAGGTTGTTGTTAAAAGTTTTCTAGACTTATTAGTATTTTTATCTCATTGCTCTAGTTAGTGAGAGAGACATGGTAAAATTTCCAACTATGCATATGGATTTATGAATTTTTCCTTGAAGTTTGATCAATTTTTGCTCTATATCGTTTGAGACTCTATTATTATTATTAGATGTATACAGGTTTAGAATTATTATAATTTCTTGGTGAATTGAAATTTTTATCATTAAGTAGCTCTCTATCTATAGAAATGTTATAAAAGAAATAAATTAATGGATTGGAGGGGTTCCACATTTATTACTATGGAAAATTCTTTACTTGTTTAACTAAATGCCTTGTAACATGCTTATTACACTTTTTAAATACATGTATTTTAATTGTACTGACAAATTTGAGTTATTTCTATTCTACTGTAGTTCAAGGTTTGACATAAATGCCATTTCTACCATGAAACCATTTTTGATATCTCAAGGTAAAATAGTTGCTTCCTCTTTAGCACCTCATATTAATTTGTACGGTTGTAAAATTACACTGCAACATTCTATCTTATCTAAATGGAGTTTATTTCCACTGTGCAATTAAAGTTATTGGGAAGAAGAAATTGTGTCTCAGCAAAATATATACACTCCAAAACATCTAAGATGATATTTTGAATGTAATGGGAGCTCAATATGTATATTTGTAAAATAAATGGAGCGATGAATGAATAAACAAGAATGCTGGATTGCAGTGAAAGGAATGTTGATTGAAATAATAAAACCTAGGTTTATGTGCCATCTCTACCTTGGGCAAGTGTTTCAAATGTTTTTTGTGTCCTTATTTGTAAAATTGGAACAAATGCCTACCTCAAGGAGTTTTGAGACTTAACATAATTTATCTTAATGTATATTGCAGAACAATATACAAATAGAAGGTGGCCATTTGTATTCTAAAAGCATGGGAAGGGGAAAATATCTGCCTCTAAAGGCATGAAATATCTTTAGACGAATACACAGGAAACTCTAGGCAGGGGAACTGGGTGGTGAGGATACAGGATAGGAATGTAACTTTTAACATTACATACCCATTTGAATTTTGGACCATATGAATATGTTTTACATATATATATTCTTTTTAATATTCCATATGAATATTTTAACTACTTAGAATAAAACAAATAGAATTTAAGAAAAACATAGTGTATTGTTATTTCATTTTGTGTCAGAGAACTTGGTTCAGTAAAAAACACTTTTTGTGCTGATAGTAATAATGAAGATTGAGGTCATTATGTAAACAAAT
Organism: Delphinus delphis; assembly: GCF_949987515.2. Classification (NCBI taxonomy): domain Eukaryota; kingdom Metazoa; phylum Chordata; class Mammalia; order Artiodactyla; family Delphinidae; genus Delphinus; species Delphinus delphis. Next base: position 78,128,425 of record NC_082683.1, on the reverse strand, counting down.
TAACTTTATGGATAGAAGTTTAAAGAATATGTGAATTAACTACTTTGCTTTTATTATTTATTAGAAAGTTCTTGCTTTGATATTTGTACTCTAGCTCAGAGGATGGAGCATATATTGATTATTTCTTAAATTCATTATGTAGTTTAGGTTTGTTAGATTATCACATAACTAAATTTGGAAAGGTAAAATAACTAGAGATTTCTGGAATGTGAGGTTCCTTGTCATTTAATATAATTTAGAAATGTTTCCTGAATACCCTGCCACAAATAGAGAAAATTATTTAGGGCATCAAGCAGGGAAGTACACCTACTCATGTATCTTTGGTGATGAATATTGTCCTCCGGGGCTGACCTGGCAGCATGTGTAGGGATACACATGACTTAATGAGAGGGGATAGGGCCCTCAATCACCTTAATCAATTATCAACCTTGGTGATAAATGGAGTGACACATGTGGGAGACTCCAGAGTTACCTCCAGAATTTCTGTAGAGGTTTTCTGAGTCAACTTTTCAGTCATTTAAAATACTTTTTGATATCCAGGAACACTTCCTAACACTTGGCTTTGTCTATGTTCTGGCCATTTTCAATTGCACTAGATGACTAGGGATCTGAAATCCAATCTAAGGAAATACTGTTCTCCTTAAACAGTTCTTGTTGAACTTTAGTGGAAGAGGGGATTGAAACTAATGCCTAGTCTGAGGATGAAGGTTGGCTCTGGAGCTCATTCATCTCTGTCTCCCAGGTTGGCAGGAATAAAGAAAAAATTGACTTCACTCTGTCTGCAGCTATTGTAAAATGATTTCTGATTTATTAAAAACTTTTCTTATCCTCCTTTTCAAACTCTCTAGCTTCACTAAATTCAGTTTATGATGTTTTAAAACTAAATAAAATGAAAAAGACTTTGGCAGGAATATTTTCTATTTATAATTTGTTTAGGTATCCCAGTTTCTTAATCATATCTCTCAAAAGACTCAGGTTTTTTGTTTTTTTTTAATCTCCCAAAAAGACTCAAGTTTCTTATCTTTTTTTTTTTTTTTGCTGTACGCGGGCCTCTCACTGTTGTGGCCTCCCCCGTTGTGGGGCACAGGCTCCGGACGCGCAGGCTCAGTAGCCATGGCTCATGGGCCCAGCCGCTCCACGGCATGTGGGATCTTCCTGGACTGGGGCACGAACCCGTGTCCCCTGCATTGGCAGGCAGACTCTCAACCACTGCGCCACCAGGGAAGCCCATGTTTCTTATCTTTTAAAAGCTGTTACATGTCCCTTGAGAGGTAAATGAGATGTTTGCCAAGAGCCCTGTAATTTCCAAATTTGAACATTAAAAATAAGTCACTATTGGCATTATATTAACACTTTTTTATAGTCACCACTAACCTGCAAGTAATAAGAACTTGTTGTTTAGCTTTGGCTTGATTAAAAAGCTGAGGAAGTCATGATGCAGTCATAATTTTTGGTTCTGTTGCTCAGTGTAAAATGTAGTATGAACCAGTTTTCTAGGTGTTTTGGTTATGTATTGTTTATGATTTAGGGTGGTTTGCTATGGAGCAACAGGTAACTAAAATAAAAGGCAATAAGAACTATTCATTTTCCCCTTATTCCACGATTTGAGGAGGGCTCGGTGGGGATGTATTGTCTTTGGGCCACGTGGTGTTGGCTGGGGTAGTTCAAGCTTCATGTACATGTCTGGTGCCTCACCTGGAGTGGCTGGATCAGCTGGGGGCTGGCTGGTCTTCTCTCTTTCCTTTCAAACTCTCGTATTATCCGGGGCGTCTCTCTCTATACATGATTATCTATCTATCTCTCTATGTATCTATCTATCTAGCCAGCATCTATCCATCTATCAATCATCATCTATCTACCTATCTATTCATCTACCCACCCACCCATTCATCCATGCACCCGTCCATCCATCCAAGAGGCTTATCTCTCTAACATAGTAGTTGAACTTTTTTATATGGCTGCTACATTCCAAGAGAATTAAAACAGGGCCGACCATGTTTCTTAAGGCCTAGGCCTGGAACTATCAAAACATCACTTCTGCCATATACTTTTTGACAAAACGAGTCACAAGGACAGCCCAGATTCAAAGAGAGGAAAAATAGATTCCACCTCCTCAGGATGAAGTGTCATGGAATCACAGAGATGAGAGGAAGGTGGCCATCTTTGGAAACAATTTACCATGTCAAGACAGCAAGATCAGTCTATTAAAACATCTCTTCGATGAGTCCCTTTACTCCTAAAAAAGAATTAGTTCGTGCCGCTAAAATGTGTCCTTTCATGGAATCTGGTCTTTTAATCTTTATCTGATTATCGTCAATATGCACATGTTTTTGTACTTCGCACATTACAGATTAGATACTTAAGTTTGCCTTGCCTTATTCCTTGTTTTGTAACAACTACACAGACTTTTATGAAATACACACACTCATACACATACACAAAAAACACATGCAAAAAAAAATGATTTCTACAATAAGACAGATTTAGGTTTTAATCCCAGGTTTTATCACACATTAACTGTATGGCCTCGGACAAGTTACTTATACTCTACGATTCTGTTTCCTCACCTGCAAACTGGATTGACAGAAATATCTATTTTATAGCATAGTTCTGAGATTTGAATGAGATGGGAAATTTCTCATATATAAGCCTTCAATCATTATTAACTATTATCATATCTTCTCTTATGACTTCAAAATCATTTATAAAATTATGTTTATTTTCACTATTATTTTTCAAGGCTCCTGTAGCTTGAGCAACCAGGGGAATGATAGTGCCATATACTGAGATGAGAAAGATTGAGACGAGAGTATGTTTTGGGATAAGTAATTTTCCTGATAAGAAATTATCCCAGAGGCTATTAGATGATATATGAGCATATACTGAATTGTGCATATATATTCATATATACATGCATACATGTAAATATATACAAATACATAGCAAGACATGCAGACCCAGAGAGGAGATGGGGGAAGAAGAGGAGGAAGAGAGAGAGAGAAAGAGAGAGAGAGAGAGAGAGAGAGAAAATAATAAATTTCGGAAACAATGATCCCAACTGATGATGAATGACTAAGGACTATTCATTACTCTTTGCTCTCAAAGGCAGAGATTTTACCTTATTCATCTTTCTAGTTTCCATATCACACACCACTGTCTATCACCTCCATGTGGTAGAGTATTCATATAATTTTTCTCTGCATTGTATTAACACATTCTTTACAGAGTTAGCTTGAGAAACGATCTGGCAACAATTTTTAGAGCTCCTCAGTATTCCACAGATTCAGTTATACCCAGTTATGACTTCCATTTGCTGGGTCTTTGAAATACCTTTCTTTGCTTTCTCAATACTGTCATAGAACAAGGAAGAACTTAAAGTGTGAGTATTCTCTTTGTCTTCTAAGGCCAACAATTTCTATTATAATTTGAACAAAATATATGTCTTGTAATTTATTAACATTCAATACTAATTAACACTTATAATTCATATGACATTTTCATAGTCATTACAGAATTTGATAAAATAAACCCTTGGAGTATCATCACTATGCCTATATGACAGATAAGGAAATGCTCAGAGAGTTTAAGCCTGAGCCGGTGCGTGGCAGAGCTAGGACTCAAGTGCATGTCTTTCAACTCCAGGATCTATGCAATAATAAAAGTTTTGGTAGAAGAATCATCTTTGGGGATGTATGTGAATTTAAATTATTCCTGACTCCTATTATTATGACTATTTTGAAATGACTCTACATATTTCAAAATTTCTAATTAAATTTTGGTAACATCTTTTTAATATGCACCATCTGTGATTCTTCAGCAACTTTTCATGGTGGATCTGTGGTTTATTCTAAATATATAGGTTATTAATTCATAATGAAAGTGACACAATGCTAGTAGAAGAAATTCACCAGAAATGATGATAAATCTATCATTAAAAAAGGATTTTAGTTATTCTTTTGGCTGGTTATGAATAAGATTTTTGAAATTAAAGTTATTCCAATTATAGCAAACTGGTACTCGTTCTAGGTTTTTCCGTCCCACAGCAGGTTTAGTGTTATACTGAACTTCATTCATGGCAAATGGATTCTGTCCTAGCACCGAAATTCAGTGATGTGGAGTTGTGGTTTCAATACCAGTTAATGGACTGGCTACTGCCCTAGATGCTGTTATTGATCATCTGAGCATTTGCTAGGATTGCCTTTCTGAACAGCTACTGATTAAGGCTCTTCTCTTACTAACAATAGCAAACACATAAGCCCTCAGCCTGTGCCAGGCATTACAGAATTATGTTTCATAGAGGTATTTAGTTCCTGACATGTTATGATAGTTTTGTCTAAACTTTCAAGAAAAGATCTAAATTAGATGACACAAATAGTCATTGCTCAAGGGAAGCTGAAACACTCTTGTCGTTTGTATATTCTTAAAAGCTTGCAAAACACTTTCTTAGAATGATCTAATCCTCAAGATGGCTTCAGGGGCGGGTATTATAATTGAAATCTTACAGTAGAAGGAATTGAAGTTTACCCAAGACCCCTTTGGTGGTGGCAGAGTAGGGACCTGGGGCATTGTGGAAAGAGCAAGGAGTCAGAGAGACTCAAATGCAAGTTCCACCATCTTTGCCATTTCCCAGCTCTTGACGTTGGACAGGTTCCTTAAAAGTATCTGAGCTAGTTTCCTCGTCTGCCTTGGCTTTGTCAGAAGGTTGTTGGTAGGACCGAGTGAACTGATAAGTGTGAAGTGTCTGACACCTGAAAAGTGTGTGTGCGTGTTAGTTACATTATTTAACCTTTGAGGAGGAGATGGGAGATGGCACGGCACTGTAGACCACAGCACTTCAAGGCAGAACTGGTTCTAACTAACATGTGCTGCATGATCTTGAGTGTGTTACTTGAGCTCTCTGGGTCTCTGCTTTCCTCTGTTGTGAAATATGTATCATAATATGACCCTGTGGAGCTGTGAGCATCACCATTGTGACACAGGTGAAGCTCGGAGCACAGCACCAGGCTGTCAGGAGGCACTCAGTGAATGTCAGGGCTCCTCTCTCTGGCTTCCAGCCTGGTGCTGGTGTTAGGACAGCACTGGCTCCGTAGAGAGTGCTGAATGATTTGGTCTAGCATGGAAGAGCTGTGGTGGGCTATGCAGGTCATTCCATGGGTGAGGAATCTGAGACCCGGAAGGGCGAACTGACTTACCCAGATCACAGAGCTAATGGCAGAGTTGGAAGTTGAACCCAATTCTGATTTCAACTCCAGTAGTCTTTTTTTTTCTTTTTACAATATTACAGTAACTTCATAAATAGCATTATTTATACCTCTTTTGCCTTGTGAAAATGATTTTTATTAAGAACTAATTAATATGTGTAGATAGCATTGCTGGAGAAGTTGAATCAAACCTGAATTGTTCTACTTCACTGACAGCCAGGTGTAGGACTTTAAGCGTGGAAACATTTCCTTTCGTATACTGAGCTATTCTCTGTAACAGGACCACAGGGTGTGTCTTTGGTTTCTGTGCCTGGTGTCTAAACCTGTGCCCCCTTAGAAACAAGTCACACACTTTCAATGTCTACTTATTTGATTTCAAATTCCCTGTTGCTATTACTCCAGAGACTTGTGTGTATCCAATGAAAGATGTAGTATAAAGAACCCAGTACTGAGGCATAAAGAAATCCAGATTCTAGTTCCACATTTGGTATTAACTGGTTGTTAAACCTTGTTGGTAACACATCTATTACCCCTCTGCTGGCTCTAAAGATCCTGAAGTGAGTCTGGAATATTTCTATTGCTGCTACAACAAATCACCACAAACAGTGGCTTTAAATGACATAGATTTATTTTCTTATAGATATGGAGGTCAGAAGTCAGAAATGGGTCTTATGGGGCTAAAATCAAGATGTTGGCTCTTTCTGAAGGTTCACAGGAGAATCCATTTCTTTGCTGTTTTCACCTGGTAGAGGCTGTCTATATTCCCTGGCTCATGGCCCCTTCCTGGCATCACTCCCACCTCCTGCTTCCACGATCACATCTCCTCCTCTCTCTGACACTCCAATGTACCCCTGGGATTACACTGAACTCACCTGAATACTCTGGAATACTCTTCCCACCTCCAAATCCTTGACTAGGTCATATCTGCAGAGTCCCTTTTGCCACATAAGGAAACATTCAGCGGTTTTAGATATTAGGATGTGGGCATATCTGGGAGGGGGGAGGTGGGATTATTCAGTCTACCACAGTAACCAAAGTGGTCGATGATAGAGGACTGGGGATTGGAGTAGGAAAGAAGGAACTTGGTTTTGGTAACTTCATTTATTTCTTAAAATTGTGAACAATGGCAGGAAATATAGTACATGAACTTCAGAGTTATGTAGACCTAGATTCAAATTCCAGCTATGCCACTTACTAGCTGTGTGACCTTAGGCAGATAACATAACCTCTCTGAGTCTCTGCTTCCTCATCTGTAAAATGGAAACAATAATGTGGATTATTTTTTTTTAATGTGAGGTTTGAATGAGATAATGCATAGAATGTCAAGCTATTAGATAATGACTAGTACAGGTCAAGGTCTCAGTAAATGAGGCTGTCAATACTACTAAAGCCCAGGTCTTGCTTCGAATTCAGTGTGTGACCTCAGGAAAGCTCTCTCACTTTTTTTTTCTTTTTAAAATTTGGAACTTGGGTGCAGAGTTGAGATCATTGTACTCCTCAGTGCTCATCTGGGCAAGCTATCACTTTTGTTTAATTTTCATTTAGTCAAGTTTCAATATTCTTATCTCTTCCTCTGGTTCTTATTCCCATTTCCTCCACTGCCTTCTCAACAAACCCTCTCGAATGTGCTTGCTATGTGTCTTTGGATTCATGTATATTCTTCTAAGATATACATTATGGTATAATACATGTACATGTTTTAAATTAAACGTTATGTATTGTACTCTACAGTGTGTCTATTTCTTACTTTTTTTTTCACTCACGTTTGCATTGTTCAGGATTTGTCTGTCCCAGACCATATTACTTATCTATTCTGTGGTGATGGGCATCTCTCCCCTCTACAGATGAATATCCATTTACATGCATCTTTATAGACTTGTGCAAAAGTTTCTCTGGGACATACACACAGTAGTTAGAAGAAGGGCAATGGGATAAGTATTGACAGATTGCCCTATAGAAAGGCTACACCATTTCTTCTTCCACCTTTTGAACAAGTGTTCCTGTTCACTTGGTGTTTTTTGACTTTAATTTTTGCCATCTGAAGGGTACAAAAAGCTATTATTTATTTTTCAATTCCTTTAAGCACTATTGGACTTAAGCATAGTTTTATGTACTTGCTGGTTTACAGGTTTCTCTGCTCTATGGATAGAAATAATACACATAATTTATATAGATATTAATTCTTTGCTCATTTCTTTCTTGGCTTAACTAACTTTTTGTCGTTGTTATTTGTTAATTTATTGGTGTCACTTGAATGTTTTAGATGCTACTTCTTTGTTGGGTTTAGACATTTCAAATTTCTTGTCCAAATCTTCATTCTTCGGTTAACTCTATCCATAATATATATTCTAGATATACTCAGATATAGATACCATGTCAGTTATGCTGTCACTAACTTTGCCCAATCACATGTATTTTAAGACTGGGAGGGTTTCTTTGATGAAAAGAAACTCAACTATTTCCCTCTTTATGGTGTATGATTTGGGGTCTTATTGAAAATTTCCTCCCCACCCCGAGATAACAAAGATGTTCTTCTGTATTTTCTTCTACTAGCTTTATATATTCCTTCATACTTTTTGTTCCTTAAACCTTCGAGGCTCACTTTTCTGTATGGTATGAGGTAGAGATCCAACTTAATTTTCTCCCAGGCGATGACCAGTTTTTAAATACCATCTCACACACAACACATCCTTTCTCCCCTTGTCTTTTGTACTGTATCCGTCATATGGCACGTTTCCCTATGAACATGGACCTATTTCTGAACTCAATATTTAACTCCATGGTCTATTTGTCCCTATATGAATACCATGTGTTTTGAAAAATTACTATGGATATATACTGTGTCTTAATTTCTGGGGCAGAGACCCTTCCCTTTTCTATACTTAAAGAACAATTTTTGGTATTCATGAATTTTTATTCTTCCACATCCTAAATGTGCCAAGGTCCCCTAAAATTTCTACTGTAATTTTGATGGGGATTTAATTAAAATGAGAAGTATAATCTTTGATTTTTGGCACTGGATGAGACATGAAGAGTAATGTCTATATATACTACAGAGCTATTTCTAACATTTACTACAAATTTTTGAGGGATAAAAAGTGCATTTATGCATATGGACTAGGGAGTATCTTTGAAATACAAACTGTGACTTTTTGTTTAACTTGCAATTACAGCAAAAGGTGCAGTGTTGTGAGAATGTTTCTATAGTCATAAAATTATAGCATTTGAATAACATTTTATGAAGTCCTTACATGTACAGACACAATTGCCAACAGAAGCTCCCAACTTAAGAGATTCTGTGGCCATGGATCATTTCCACATAACATGAACGCTGTGAGCCATCAAGTTCCTTCTGATGTGTTTTTAGTCCAAAGTCTTAATTCTGGAGCAAGAGATTAAATGTACACTTTTTGGGTGGTGTATCTACAGCTATCTAAACATTTATTTTACTCTGGAAGCACAGTTATTTAAATATTACCATGGTACATAAGCTCTCTGACTATATCACAAAAGCAGATCTCTGTCTCCAGAAACAAATATTCTAAAAAATGTGACCATTGGAGAGATGCCGGCCAGAAAATATTTTGCTGTATTCTAAATAGAGTTGGCCTGGCAGTAGCCGCATTTGCTTCAGTACCCATCTTATGAGTAGATTGGCGCCCATCTCCTATTTAGGTTCTCATTCTCCCACTCCTCATATTCTCAGTCTTTCTTGCTCTCGTCTGTTGGCTCTCAGGAAGTAGTCTGAAGCTCATCCAGATCAAGGCATAAATAAATGGTCCAGAAGACATAAAGTCCTGCACTCCCAGTGATATTTGCATTAGAACAGACAACTCAGTCTCAAACTAAAGGTATGGATCTGCAAGGTAGGCAGTAATCCCTTCTGAAGCCCGTGAAATTACAATTCACGTTCCATTTATGCACAATCTCAGCTTTAGAACTAAGGCAAGGATGCCAGCAAAAACAAAAAACCTAGACTTGTCATTAATTCTTTTTAAATGTACTGTTACCAGGTTACCTGTTGTGACTATAAAACTCCATGTAATTGCTGTCCTGTTCTTCCAGCCCCAAAGGGCTAGATTTGCTGTGAGCCTCTTGGGGAAGGGTGTGAAGATTGTCACTTGTCTCCCCTCTCCTCTCCTCTGGGCCTTCTGCAGGAGAGTGAGGGGACATCTAGCACAGAGGAGAGTTCCAGGAAGGCTGCATGACCCTCCCAAACACAGCCTGGCCTTATTGGCTCAAAGCCCATCTAAGACATGGGACTCCAAGGGTCATGTCCTTGCATTTGTCCTAGACAATTACAATTGCCTACAAAAATATTTCATCTGGAAGCTATTTAGCATTCTTGATGGAAAATATGGTCTTAGGCAGCCTTCCTGAGAAGTAACCAGTCACAGAAGAGGCTCTTTCCAGCTAAGTCAGTCACTTTCAGAGGAAATACCACTTGACTACTATAGCAGTTCATCTGTAAGGAATATGATGGTTGTTTTGGTTGAATTTTACTCAAAAGGATTCAACTTAACCTTTAAAAGAAGTTTAGGTCAACAATTAGTCAGCACCTAGTTTCTGCCAAATGTGGACTGAGTTTTCCAAAGGTGTGTTGGGGTCGGAAAGAGCCAATGGGAAAAAGGAAGCAAGGGTCATTCTGAGTTCAGCTCAGGATTTGGAGTGTGCTTTCCCAAACTCTGCCTTACCAGGCCACCCATCGATTAAGTGGGGCAAAATGATTAACAAAACTGTTCGTGTACTGGGGACACAGTCAACATTTCAAAAATGCCCTGATTGGCAAGAATGCATTTCTCAACCATAGGTCAAGAGGAGAATGACCACACTTCACAGCAGATTCTGGACATGCACTGCTTGGTTATGGTGAAAGTCTCAGAAGGTTAATTGTGGAGCTGAATAACTTCCACTCCGTCCCTTCCTAGTTACCTGGAACTCCTTAAAGAGAGAGACAATGGCTTACTTGTTTTGACTCCCTAATGTGCAGCATAATGCCCAGCACATAGTAAATGCTTAATTAATATTTGCTAAGTGATGGGATCACATCAGCAGACTAATGCCAGGGAGCAACTTCATAATGTGGCTGTGCTATGAGGCCTCTCAGTGCGAAAGGATGTGAAGATGTAAGTTCATTGGGGGTGGGGTGGGGAAGCCTCCTCTAACTTATAGCCAATCACCTCTGTGCTTAGAAACTAAAGAATGCAAACACATAAAGCCAATGATTAGCTTATCAGACAAGGTATCTATCACCTTGCACTGGATCCAAAGGAATGCTATTATTTAGGAAGGAGTGGAAATTGTGGGGAGAAGGGAAGTCTGGGGCTTAAGGGCAGAGAAAAGAGAAGGAGGTACTTTAAAGGAAAAAGGGATTAGAAGAGGTCAGAAGAGACACTTCTACCCCAGTGGGTATTTCAGACTTCTGGGCCTGTGAAACTATGAGAACAGGCAGACTTCCTGGATTTATGGCAGTCCAGAAGGCAGTAAGCAAGTGACCTGTTTTTCATGAAACATTCAGTAAGATGCAGGCAGCTCACTGGTTCCTCACTGGCATTAAGCAATAGGAAAAGTATGGGAAAAAATGAAACCGATTGATCACACCCACATCTACTTTCACCATGGTAGTACATCACCACCCTTTTCCTGTTAGACTCTGACAAGGAAGCTCTTGTCCTTCTTTTCTACCACTTCTGCTCTGTGATCAGAGAAATGGGCTGAAGGAGTTTGGAGTGGAAAGCAAAGGGTGAGGTGTCTCATACCTGGATAAGAAACCTCTGGCGAAAATTCGGAATCAGACATGATTGGGGAAGGATGGGATTCTGTGTCTCCTTCACCCCTTTGTGCCTCTCATCCCCCAGCTGGTGTGGGTCTTTGAGAATAACCACTCTGTAATTACACAGTGCGAGGTAGTCACTGCTGGGGGAATTGGGTGGTGGATCAGCCCTACTCAAACCCTCAAAAGAGCACAGCTTTACCTTCGCACATTTCCACCAGGATTGGTTGTCCAGGCCTCACCTGGGCCTGTGCGGGTCTTTTCGGGCTCTGCCCCAAGGTCTTTTGCAGCAACTCTGGCCTTGCTCTCATTTGTCTAAAATGGGACAGTCACTGCTTCCTGGGGTCTTGCCTCCTCCCTGGCCCCCAGCCTTCAGGGACCCACATCTTTTCTTGTTTATTTCCCCCCCTCCCAGAGGAAGTCTTTTCTCTGGGCTGAGGAAAGTCCCTCTATCCTGCTTGCTTCTTCCAAGACTGTCTGCTTTTAAATTCCCTTTTCCTTTTTATCTCTTCCACAAACCTTCTAAGTTCTCCTGTGGGTTTAGTTTAGGCTTTGTGAAATAAAACCTGGAAATTGTTGCTTTTGGCTGTGCTACAGACCTCTCTGAAAGCAATGAAACACAGAGCCAGCTACTTGTTTGAAAGAGGAAGAAGAAGGGAGAAAATAAAGGGGGGGGGGGAAAGAAACTCCTAAAGGCTTAAAATATATATTTTCAAACTTATATCAAGAATATTCAAGTATTTGTAGGTGCTCTGATCCCAAATAATCATAATATCATAAATAAACAAACGTTTCCATACTTGAAAGGCAGATATTTATAGACACATAGAACCTATGGGACCCTATAAATGGCACTATATATGCAGTTTTCCCCAAGTGAATATAAAACTCCCCTGGGTACAATATCCTGAAATATTTGGTTTGCTGACTAATATTTCCTGCCATCTCCCAAAAAGTTGATTTCTCTTTTTTCTTGACTTCCTCTCTTTTTTGTTTTACTCTTAGGTTCTGGTGGATCAGATTTCCTTACAGCTTCCTCTACCAAATTTGGCTTATTTGCCCCGAATCTCTTCTAACAAACTTTTACAGACTTTACTGAAAGTTTGTAAATTTCTTGTAAACTTGATTCTTTATAAAAGTTGCTTAAAATCTCCCCATCTTTCTCCCTCTTCCTCGCCTTCTCTCTCTGTCCTATGTCTCAAGTCCGAGAGCATGCCAGCTCTTTTAGAAAAATCCCTCTGCTGCCTTCTTGTGGACATCTGCGGATAAGCAGGCATGCTCCCCAAAGCTGCTGAAACTGGCTGGCTAACTGGCTATGGAAATGGGTGGGACGATCACTTGGCTCCCACCAATGAGCTCCTTGACGTTGCTTCCTTCCTGGCAGCATCCAGGACACTGACCCACAGTCGCAGCTACACTTGTTTTTTTATTTAATTGGACGGACTTAGCTAGTTTTCTGTTATTGGCAACTTATGAGTAGTTTCCCCTATTTTTCTGTCTCAGTCCCAAGGTTTCGAGTCAAGGAAGAAAGCAAAGCATTTCATAAATGTCTGAAGCTGCTGCCTGTGGAGAGGGGGCGCCTCCTTTGGAGGGGCAGCCTGACACTCCCTGGATTGTTACAAAGGAGGCGTCAGCCTGACACTCCCTGGATTGTTACTAAAAGTGATCAGAATCGTGCTTCTCAAGTGTCCAGACTGACCTTCATTCTGGGCACCAGGGTGTTACTGTGGGCTACTTATGTTGCTGTTTTTCTTTACCTCCAGAGTGGGACGTGTCTTCTTCTTTTTTTTTTTAATAAAAGTAATATGTTCATTTGTACATTAGAAAAATCAGATAGTGAAAGAAAGACAGTAGAAGTCACCTGTAATGTCAACACACTGACAAGCTGTTGGCAATTTGCATTGCATCATCCTACTTGTGTATCTATATCTATGAAGAGGTGTATCCTATTATAGAAGTGGTTCGACATCCCTCTTCTCACACAACACCATGTTGCAGTCATTTTTCTAAGCTGTGCTGTGTAATTTACATCATTCTTTTCATGCTGTGTAGCTGTCCTCATGCTTGCATTAGTGCCTTTTCACTCGACTTTCCCTTGTGAGGACGGGAAGATTTGTTGACCGACTGACTGAATTCATTCTATGGCTGGACCAACTGTACCAAATGTGTTTAAGTGATTTCTTTTTGCAGAGCCTATAGATGGTACCCTGTATTTTAATATTTTTAGCAACACTGCAAGAATGTCTTTGTGCACTCGGACACTTCTTTTCTCCCTCCCAACATTAAACTGAAACATTTTAAACATAAAGAAAAGTAGAAAGAATGATGCAACAAACAGCCATATACCTTTCCTCAAGATTAAAAATTTGTTAATATTTTGCCACATTTATTTTCTCTCTCTGCATACTCTATTTGATAAACGTTTTAAAAGTTACAGATTTCACGATACTTCACCTCTAAGCATGCATCTCCCAAGAATAAGTAACTTCTCCCAAATAAACATATGCTATTAGCACACCTAAGAAGGTTAATAATAATTTAAAAAATTTTTTACTGGAGTATAGTTGCTTTACAATATTGTGTTAGTTTCTACTGTACAGCAAAGTGAATTAGCAAAATGTGTACATACATCCCCTCTTTTTTGGATTTCTTTCCCATTTAGGTCACCACAGAGCACTGAGTAGATTCCCTGTGCTATACAGTAGGTTCTCATTAGTTATATATTTTATACATAGTATCAATAGTGTATATATGTCAATCCCAATCTCCCAATTCATCCCACCCCACCGTTTCCCCCTTGGTATCCATACGTTTGTTCTCTATGCCTGTGTCTCTATTTCTCCTTTGTAAATAAGATTGTCTATACCAATTTTTTCAGATTCCACATATATGCGTTAATATAATATATGTTTTTCTTTTTCTTACTTCCTTCACTCTGTATGGCAGTCTCTAGGTCCATCCACGTTTCTACAAATGACCCAATTTCGTTCCTTTTTATGGCTGAGTAATATTCCATTGTGTATATGTACCACATCTTCTTTATCCATTTCTCTGTTGATGGACATTTAGGTTGCTTCCATGTCCTGGAAGCAACCTATTGTAAATAGTGCTGCAATGAACGTTGGGGTGCATGTGTCTTTTTGAATTATGGTTTTCTCTGGGTATATGCCCAGGAGTGGGATTGCTGTGTCATATGGTAGTTCTATTTTTAGTTTTTTAAGGAACCTCCATACTGTTCTCCATAGTGGCTGTATCAATTTACATTCCCACCAACAATGCATGAGAGTTCCCTCTTCTCCACACCCTCTCCAGCTTTTATTGGGTGTGGATTTTTTAAAAAATTTATTTATTTAATTTATTTATTATTTTTGGCTGTGTTGGGTCTTCGCTGCTGCGTGCAGGCTTTCTCTAGATGAGGCAAGTGGGGGTCACACCACCGCGCGGGCCTCCCATTGTGGGGGCTTCTCTTGTGGCAGAGCATGGGCTCTAGGCACTTGGGCTTCAGTAGTTGTGGTGTGTGGGCATCAGTAGTTGTGGTTCACAGGCTCTAGAGTGCAGGCTGAGTAGTTGTGGCGCACAGGCTTAGTCGCTCTGCGGCATGTGGGATCTTTCCAGACAAGGGCTCAAACCCGTGTCCCCTGCACTCGCAGGTGGATTCTTAACCACTGTGCCACCAGGGAAGCCCTGTTTGTGGATTTTTTGATGATGGCCATTCTGACTAGTGTGAGGTGATACCTCATTGTAGTTTTGATTTTCATTTCTCTAATAATTAGTGATGTTGAGCATCTTTTCATGTGTTTCTTGGCCATCTGTAAGTCTTCTTTGGTGAAATGTCTATTTAGGTCTTCCACCCATATTTTGATTGGGTTGTTTGTTTTTTTGATATTGACCTGCATGAGCTGCTTGTATATTTTGGAGATTAATCCTTCATCAGCCGTTTTGTTTGCAAATATTGTCTCCCATTCTGAGGGTTGTCTTTCTGTCTTGTTTATGGTTTCCTTTGCTGACAAAAGCTTTTAAGTTTAATCAAGTCCCATTTGTTTATTTTTGTTTTTATTTCCATTACTCTAGGAGATGGGTCAAAAAAGATCCTGTTGTGATTTATGTCAAAGAGTGTTCTGCCTCTGTTTTCCTCTAAGAGTTTTATAGTGTCTGGCCTTATGTTTAGGTCTTTAATCCATTTTGAGTTTATTTTTGTGTATGGTGTTTGGGAGTGTTCTAATTTCATTCTTTTAAATGTAGCTGTCCAGTTTTCCCAGCACCACTTATTGAAGAGGCTGTCTTTGCTCCATTGTATATTCTGGCCTCCTTTGTCATAGACTAGGTGACCATAGGAGCATGCGTTTATCTCTAGGTTTTCTATTCTATACCATTGATCTATATTTCTGTTTTTGTGCCAGTACCATACTGTCTTGATTACCGTAGCTTTGTAGTATGTCTGACATCTGGGAGCCTGATTCCTCCACCTCCATTTTTTTTCCCTGAAAGTTGCTTTTACTATTCAAGGTCTTTTGTGTTTCAATACAAATTGTAAAATTTTTTCTTCTAGTTCTCTGAAAAATGACATTGGTAGTTTGACAGGGACTGCATTGAATCTGTAGAATGCTTTGGGTAGTATAGTCATTTTCACAGTGTTGATTCTTCCAATCCAAGAACATGGTATATCTCTCCATCGGTTAGTGTCAGCTTTGATTTCTTTCTTCAGGGTCTTATAGTTTTCTGTGTACAGATCTTTTGCCTCCTTAGGTAGGTTTATTCCTAGGTATTTTATTCTTTTTGTTGCAATGGTAAATGGGATTGTTTCCTTAATTTCTCTTTCTGATCTTTTGTTGCTAGTGTATAGGAATGCAAGAGATTTCTGTGTATTAATTTTGTATCCTGCGACTTTACTAAATTCATTGATTAGCTCTAGTAGTTTTCGGGAGGCATCTTTAGGATTTTCTATGTATAGTATCATGTCATCTGCAAGCAATGACAGTTTTACTTCTTTGTCAATTTGTATTTCTTTTATTTCTTTCTCTTCTCTGATTGCCATGGCTAGGACTTCCAAAACTATGTTGAATAATAGTGGCGAGAGTGGTCACCCTTGTCTTGTTCCTGATTTTGGAGGAAATGCTTTCAGTTTTTCACCATTAAGAATAATGTTTGCTGTGTGTTTGTCATATATGGCCTTTATTATGTTGAGGTAGGTTCCATCTATACCCACTTTCTGGAGAGTTTTTATCATAAATGGGTGCTGAAGTTTGTAGAAACTTTTTCTGCATCTATTGCGATGATCATATGGTTTTTATTTTTCAGCTTGTTAATATGGTGTATCACATTGATTGATTTGCGTATATTGAAGAATCCTTGCATCCCCGGGATAAATCTCACTTGATCATGGTGTATGATCTTTCTAATGTGTTGTTGGATTCTGTTTGCTAGTATTTTGATGAGGATTTTTGCATGTATGTTCATCAGTGATATTGGTCTGTAATTTTCTTTTTTTGTGTGATATCTTTGTCTGGTTTTGGTATCAGGGTGATGGTGGCCTCGTAGAATGAGTTTGGGAGTATTCCTTCCTCTGCAGTTTTTGGGAAGAGTTTGAGAAGGATAGGTGTTAGCTCTTTTCTAAATGTTTGATAAAATTCACCTGTGAAGCCATCTGGTCCTGGACTTTTGTTTGTTGGAAGATTTTTTTTTTTTTTTTGTGGTACATGGGCATCTCACTGTTGTGGCCTCTCCCATTGAGGAGCACAGGCTCCGGACATGCAGGCTCGGCGGCCATGGCTCACGGGCCCAGCAACTCTGCAACATGTGGGATCTTCCCAGACCAGGGCACGAACCTGTGTCCCCTTCATCGGCAGGTGGACTCTCAACCACTGCGCCACCAGAGAAGCCCTGCTGGAAGATTTTTAATCAGAGTTTCAATTTCATTGCTTGTGATTGGTCTGTTCATATTTTCTGTCTCTTCCTGGTTCAGTCTTGGAAGTTTGTACTTTTCTAAGAATTTATCCATTTCTTCCAGGTTGTCCACTTTATTGGCATATAGTTGCTTGTAGTAATCTCTCATGATCCTTTGTATTTCTGCAGTGTCAGTTGTTACTTCTTCTTCATTTCTAATTCTGTTGATTTGAGTCTTCTCCCTTTTTTCCTTGATGAGTTTGGCAAATGGTTTATCAATTTTGTTTATCTTCTCAAAGAACCAGCTTTTAGTTTTATTGATCTTTGCTATTGTTTTTTTTTGTTTCTATTTCATGTATTTCTGTTCTGATCTTTATGATTTCTTTCCTTCTACTAACTTTAGTTTTTTTTTTTTGTTCTTTCTCTAGTTGCTTTAGGTGTAAGGTTAGGTTGTTTATTTGAGATGTTTCTTGTTTCTTGAAGTAGGATTGTATTGCTATAAACTTCCTTCTTAGAAATTCTTTTGCTGCATCCCATAGATTTTCGGTCATTGTATTTTCTTTGTCATTTGTTTCTATGTATTTTTTGATTTCCTCTTTGATTTCTTCAGTGATCTCTTGGTTATTTAGTAGCTCACTGTTTAGCCTCCATGTATTTGTGTTTTTTTTTTTTTTTCTTTTTGCTGTACGCGGGCCTCTCACTGTTGTGGCCTCTCCCATTGTGGAGCACAGGCTCCGGACACACAGGCTCAGCGGCCATGGCTCACAGGCCCAGCCGCTCCGCGGTATGTGGGATCTTCCCGGACTGCGGCACGAACCGGTGTCCCCTGCATCGGCAGGCGGACTCTCAACCACTGCGCCACCAGGGAAGCCCTGTATTTGTGTTTTTTACAGTTTTTTTCCTGTAATTGATTTCTAATCTCATAATGTTGTGGTTGGAAAAGATGCTTGATATGATTTCAATTTTCTTAAATTTATTGAGGCTTGATTTGTGACCCAAGATGTGATCTATCCTGGAGAATGTTCCATGTGCACTTGAGAAGAAAGTGTATTCTGCTGCTTTTGGATGGAATGTCCTATAAATATTAATTCAGTCTATCTGGTCTATTGTGTCATTTAAGGCTTGTGTTTCCTTATTAATTTTTTGTCTGGATGATCTATCCATTGGTGTAAGTGGAGTGTTAAAGTCCCCCACTGTTATTGAGTTACTGTCGATTTCCCCTTTTATGGTTGTTAGCATTTGCCTCATGTATTGAGGTGCTCCTATGTTGGGTGCATGAATATTTACAATTGTTATATCTTCTTCTTGGATTGATCCCTTGGTCATTATGTTTTGTTTTTCCTTGTCTCTTGTGTCAGTCTTTATTTTAAAGTCTATTTCGTCTGATATGAGTATTGCTAATCAAGATTTCTTTTGATTTCCATTTGCATGAAATATCTTTTTCCATCCCCTCACTTTCAGTCTGTATGTGTCCCTAGGTCTGAAGTGGGTCTCTTGGAGACAACATATATGTAAGTCTTATTTTTGTATCCATTCAGCCAGTCTGCGTCTTTTGGTTGGAGCATTTAATCCATTTAGTAGGGTAATTATCATTACGTATGTTCCTATTACCATTTTCTTAATTGTTTGGGGTTTGCTTTTGTGGGTCTTGTTCTTCTCTTGTGTCTCCCACCTAGAGATGTTTCTTTAGCATTTGTTGTAAAGCTGGTTTGGTGGTGCTGAATTCTCTTAGCTTTTGCTTGTCTGTAAAGCTTTTGATTTCTCTGTGGAATCTGAATGAGATCCTTGCTGGGTAATCTTTGTTGTAGGTTTTTTTCTTTCATCACTTTAAATATATCCTGCCACTCCCTTCTGGCCTGTGGAATCTCTGCTGAAAAATCAGCTTATAATCTTATGGGTATTCCCTTGTATGTTATTTGTTGCTTTTCCCTTGCTGCTTTTAATACTTTTTCTTTGAATTTAATTTTTGTTAGTGTGATTAATATGTGTCTTCGTGTGTTTCTGCTAGCGTTTATCCTGTATGGGACTCTCTGTGCTTCCTGGACGTGGGTGGCTATTTCCTTTCCCATGTTAGGGAAGTTTTTGACTATAATGTCTTCAAATATTTTCTCATACCCTTTCTTTTACTCTTCTTCTTTTGAGACCCCTATAATTTAAATGCTGGTACATTTAGTGCTGTCCCAGTGGTCTCTGAGACTGTCCTCAATTCTTTTCATTCTTTTTTCTTTATTCTGCTCCTTGGCAGTTATTTCCACCATTCTATCTTCCAGCTCACTTATTCCTTCTTCTGCCTCAGTTATTCTGGTATTGATTCCTTGTAGTGTATTTTTCATTTCAGTTATTGTGTTGTTCATCTCTGTTTGTTTGTTCTTTAGTTCTTCTAGGTCTTTGTTAAACATTTCTTGTATTTTCTCTATCCGTGCTTCCATTCTATTTCCAAGATTTTGGATCATCTTTACTATCATTACTCTGAATTCTTTTCCAGGTAGCTTGCCTATTTCCTCTTTAATTATCTGGTCTTGTGAGCTTTTATCTTGCTCCTTCATCTGCAACATATTTCTCTGTCTTCTCATTTTGTCTCACTTACTGAGTTTGAGGTCTCTTTTCCCCATGCTGCAGGGTCATAGCTCCTCTTGATTCTGGTGTCTGCCTCCAGTGGTCAAGGTTGGTCCAGCAGCTTGTGTAGCCTTCCTGGTGGGAGGGACTGATGCCTGCCTTCTGCTGGGTAGAGCTGGATCTTGTCCCTCTGATGGGCAGGGCCACGTCAAGTGGTGTGTTTTGGGGTGTCTGTGGGCTTAGTACGACTTTAGGCAGCCTGTCTGCTCATGGGTGGGTTTGTGATCCTGTCTTGCTTGTTGTTTGGCATGGGGTATTCAGCACTGGAGTCTGCAGGCAGGTGTTTGGAGCCAGGTCTTGGAGTTGAGATGGAGACCTTTGGGAGATCTCTCGCCATTTAATATTACCTGGGGCCTGAATTCTCTTGCGTTTCAGTAACCTGGACTCAGAGCTCCCACCCTGAGGCTCAGGCTTGATCCCTGTCCTGGGAACCAATATCCTGCAAACCACACAGCTCATCAAAAAAAAAAAAAAAGGAAAAAAAGAAGAAGGAGGAAAAAACAAACAATGAAAATAAAGGGTGGGAAGAAAACAAACAGCCAAAAAGCCCACAACAAATAGCAAAGACAGAAACAAGCAAACAACAACAGCTATTAAAAACAAACAAACAAGCAGACAACCAAAGCCCCAGACAAATGGTAAAAGCAAAACCAAAGAAACAAAAACAAGAAAGAACAAAGAGACACACACACACAAAGAAGCAAAAACAAAAACAGAAACAACAAAAACCAAGAGAACAACCAGCCAAAGAGATGAACCCCTAAATGAAATGGAACAATTAAAAGCAAAACTAACAAAACAAAAACAAAACAAAACAAATGCAGAATGCAAACTGAAGGAAAAAGCAAAGCAAACAAAACAAATACCCCAAAACGCTATAAAAGAAAAGATAAGCACAAATAGAACAAAGGAAAAAAGATAAAAACAAAGTAGATAAAGGAAAGAAGGAAAAA
Source organism: Delphinus delphis (assembly GCF_949987515.2). Taxonomy (NCBI): domain Eukaryota; kingdom Metazoa; phylum Chordata; class Mammalia; order Artiodactyla; family Delphinidae; genus Delphinus; species Delphinus delphis. Next base: position 78,107,999 of record NC_082683.1, on the reverse strand, counting down.
ACACAGAACAAGAAAAAAGTAAAGTAGAAATAGAATATAAAAAGATAAAAAAAATTAAAAAACTAAAGAAAAATAAAAACAAATAATAAAAAAACCCACAGAATAAAACAATACATTAAAAAAAGTAATAATTATATTTTCCTGGGGTCTCAGCTGTCAGTGTTCTTGCCCCCACCATCAGTCACAGCCAACCTCCGCTGCCCCAGGAGGCCCTCCAAAACTTCTAGGTAGGTCTCTGGTCCCTCTGTGGGCATTGTGGGAGCAGCTCAGACTCTGACCTGGCACAACTCCTACATGTACTAGTCCCCAAAGTCCACAGCTGCTAGAGCTAGACTGCCTTCATTTGTGGGAATACTCGTTGTCCATTCAGATATTCCATAGATATAAGGGTTACCAAGCTGATCGCAAGGATTTGTGGCTTGTGCCCAGAAAGATTTTTGTTCCTCTTCCTTAGTTGCCCTGCCCCTGGGGCTCAGTTGTGGTTTTAGCTCCACACTGGCATGTGGGCCACCCATAGGAGTCTGCTCCTGAGGCTGTCCTGGAGCACTTGGGTCTGCCCCTGTGAGGAGAGGGTGCATATGTGGCATGACCACCTAGGTCATGGGGGCCCTGTCAGTGACAGGTGCATGGGAAAGCCAGTGGCCACGGTTGCTAGAGATCTGGCCCTAGCTCCTGATGGCTGGTGTGAGAAGGTCAGCCCTGGTGGGGGCTTTCCTTAGCACTTGGAGGGGCAGGGGGCCGGTTTGTGGAGAGAGAGGCTGCAATGGCAAATCCACCCACTGTGCATCACTCAAGAATGGTGCCTTGCTTCTATGGCAGTCTGGGTTTCCTACACAAGCATTCCTGGTTGTGGATTTCCTCCCTCCCTTCCCCTCGTGCTGTCTTCTCGCAGCCAACAGCAGTCCTCTCCCTGGGTTTGCTCTCCAATCCCTATGTTCCAGCTCTCAGTTCCCATGTGCACATGCAGACACACATCCCAGTCTGGGGTGCACAGGGCTGTAACATGGACCACTTGTGTACGTTTCACTCTGTCCTGTATGCCACAGACTGGCCATTTCACCCTCCTCCAACAGCCTCAGGTACTCCCCTTCTGTCCCAACTGATTTCTCCATCAGTGAGGGGCCTTCTCCCAATGTGGGAACCTCTCCTCTGCTTCAGCTCCCCTTCAGGGGTGCAGAGCCTGTCCTGCTTCCTCTCCTCTTCTTTTACCCTTCTTTCTTTCATCCTACCTGGTTTTGTAGGGATCTTTCTTGTCCTTTCCGGTGTCCAAGGTCTTCTGCTAGTGTTCAGCTGGTGTTCTGTGAGAACTGTTCCATCTGTCGATGTATTCTTGATGCATTTGTGGAGAGAGATGAACTCCATGTCCTCCTACTCCTCTACCATCTTAGTGATTCCCAATAATAATTAATAATTCTCTAATATAACCTGATAGTCATCCTATATTCAAATCTCCCCAACTGTGTCTAAAAATACTTTTATAGCTGTTTTATTTATTTATATTTTTGAATCTGGATAAACAGAGTTTCACTCCCTGTATTTATTTATATGTTATATCTGTTTAGATCAATCTAGAAGTGTCATCTTGTATTTTTAATTTATTATTCATTTTTTTAAATGACATTGAATTTTTAAATAAATAGATTAATTTTCTTATAGAATATCCCAGATATTCTGCCTGTTTATTTTCTCATGGTGTCATTTACCTTGTTTTTCTTTCCCCCATGTTTACTATCACTGAAGGTAGATCTGGATACTGACTGGGATGACATGATTATAATCACTCATAGTTGTGAGACTTTTTGATGTTAAAATTGTCCCAAATTTGTCCATGAGATGTCCATTTGGCCAGCTTCTCTGTCCTTGATATGACCTCATTAATCTTTGAGTGTGCTTTTGCTTTCTGGCATAGAAATATATCATAGCCACACTTTATGTTTTTCTCCTACACCTGCAATCTGTGATTTCTCCAAGGAGCACTGTTTGCTGTTGTTTTTTAAAAAATGAACAAAAATTATTCAAAAAACAAAAATCTGGGTGCTGCATTTGCTCATTATTATTAGAATTCTGTTGCTTCAAGAACCTTTTAGTGGGCCAAACTGTTATATATATATACACTTTTTAATTTTTCCATTCAAATTTATGTTATAAAGATTTTTCTTAACTTCTTTTATATTTTTATTTTAAACACTCACCAACCAAAGCTCACTAAAGAAAAAGATTTATTTAGCTTGTTGCAGAAAAGGAAAATGCACACCATAGGGAACCAGAGGTCATCTCAAACTTGGGAAATTAAGAAGAGCACAGGGGATGGGAGTTAAACATACCATAGTCTTGGCAGGAATTATTTAGAATTTGTAAAGTCTGTGAGTTGCTGCTGTCGTTTGTAGTTTTATCTTTAGAACACGGAGTTCCCTATGAGTTTATTGTTAAGAATGTGGTCTCTTCTGAAAAAGGACTATGGGTTGAATGAGCTGGTGTTTGAGCTTAGATAATTTGCCTTGCATGTTATGGTTTGGTGTATTTTATATATTTTGTGAGCTATAGTACAGTTATCTAAGTTGTGGTTTTTCTTTCAGTTACCAGTTCCCCCCTTTAACCTAGCAGCCATCAGGGTTATATTTTTAAAAACAACTTTATTGAGGTAGAGTTGATATACAAAAAGTGTACCTACATAGTGTCTACAAGTGATGAGTTTGGACATATGCATACAACCATGAAACCATCACCACAGTCAAGACCATAGACATATTCATTACCTCCAAAAGTTTCCTTGTGCCTCTTTTATTTTTGGTGAGAACACTTAAGAGATTTACCCTCTTAACAAAATTTTAAGTGCATAATGCAGTGTTGTTCACAATCAGTTCTATGTTGTATGGCAGAATTTATTCATCTTGCATAACTGACATTTTAAACCCATTAAACAACCAGTCTCCATTGCCTCCTCCCTGTGGCCCCTCCACAGCCACCACTTGATTCACTGCTTCTATGAGTTTGACTATTTTAGGTACTTCATATAAGTGGAATCATGCAATATTTGTGCTTCTATGACTGGCTTACTTCACTTACATAATGTTTTCCAAGTTCATTCATGTTGTCACAAATTGTAGGATTTCCTTCCTTTTTAGGACTGAGTAATATTCCATCCCATGAATATACCACATTTTCTTAGTCTATTCATTGGTCATTGGACATTACTGTCGTTGGCTTTGTCTGTCTTGTAGTTCTTTTGTTTCTCTTTTCCTCTCTTACTGTCTTCCTTTGTGTTTTGCTGATTTTTGTTGTTGTTGAGATATTGTTGCTGAAACTTGCCCTCTGTTCACTGGTGCTGAATAGAAACGTGGAGACAGAGTTTTGGGTGAAGTAGAAAAGAGTAGCTTTTATTGCTTTGCCAGGCAGAGAGGGCCACAGCAGGCTAATGCCCTCAAGACTGTGTGACCCACCCTAGGGGGGTAGTGAGGAGTTTTATTGTGTTCAAGGAGCAGGGTGTGATCAACTCATGGACAATTCTTGGATTGGTTGGCATCAAGGTGAATTTTCAAGCAACATCAACATTCTGGTTTCAACCAGTGCAGGGTTTATGTTCTTATGGTCAGCAGTTTTCATCTGGTGGGGATCTGCTTCCTCTCAAAACAACTTAGGAATGTGTGTCAGGCCTTTATATCTTTCAGGGAACTGTGAGTTCAGTGATTCTGCCATGTGGCAGATTTATAGCCTAAACTGTTACCTGTTCCCCAGCCTAACAGCTATTCTTTGTTTCTACATCTTCGCATTTCCCAATCATCAAATCTTGAGTCAGCCTTTTACTTCAAAAGACAGGGACACAAGGGCTTGTACACAGTTTCAATATTCTTTGATTGTTTTCTCTTTCTCTCTCTTGTTTTTAAGTTTTTTTTTCTTTTGGCTGTGCCATGTGGCTTGTGGGATCTTAGTTTCCCAGCCAGGGACTGAACCTGGGCCATGGCAGTGGAAGCCTAGAATCCTAACCACTAGGCTACCAGGGAACGCCCTGTTTTCTCTTTTTCTTTTTGTATCCTCTGTTGGCATTTTCTTTGTGGTTACCAGGAGGCTTACATAAAATACAATATCTTATAGATATGTCTCTTTTTAAGCTGACAATAACTTAACTTCAATCACATACAAAAACTCCCTCCCCACTTTATGTTTGATGTCACCTTCTATATATTTTTATATTGTGAATCTATTAATAAATTTTTGTAGTTTTTATTCTTAAAACTTTTTCTTTTAACTCTTATACCATAATTAACAGTGATTTATATACCACTGTCACAGTGTCACAGTGTTCTGTATCTATATATACATTTACATTTATCAGTGAGTTTTATACTTTGATATACTTTCCTGTTGCAGTTTAGTGTCTTCATTTCATCCTGAAAAACTCCCTTTAGTGTTTCTTGTAAGGTGGGTCTACTAGTGATGAACTCTCTCAGCTTTTGTTTGTCTGAGAAAGTCTTTATGTCTCTTTCATTCTTGAAGAACAGTTTTGTTGGGTATAGGATTCTTAGTTGACAGTTTTTCTTCCATCAGCACTTTGAGTATATCATCCTACTCCCTTTTAGCCTGTAAAGTTTCTGCTGAGAATTTCACTCATGGTCTTATGGGTTCCCTTGTATGTTAGTTTTTTCATGCTGCATTCAAAACTCTCTCTGTCTTTGATGTGACAATTTGATTATAATGTGTCTCAGTGTAGACATCTTTAAGTTCATCCTCTTTGGGTTCTTTAGGCTTAGTGAATCTGGATGTTTATTTCCCTCCCCAGATTTGGAAATTTTCAACCATTATTTTTTAAATAACCTTTCTGTCCCTTTCTCTCTCCCTTCTCCTCCTCTTATGCTGTGTACATTGGTTTTCTTGAATGCTCTCCCATAAATCTCATAGGCTTTCTTGACTCTTTTTTGTTCTTTTTGCTCCTCTGGTGGGAGTATTTCAAATGACTGTCTTTGAGTTCACTGATTCTTTTTTCCTCTTGACCAAGTTTGTTGTTGAAGCTCTCTACTGAATTTTTCAGTTCAGTATTTTATTCTTCAGTTTCAGAATTTGTGTTTTGTTCTTTGTTATGGTTTCTATTTCATTTTGTTCATGTATCATTTTCCTGATTTTTAAAGTATTCTATCTGTTCTCTTGTAGCTCACTGTGCTTCTTTAAGATGATTATTTTGAATTCTTTGTCAGCAATCCACTAATCTCAAATTCTTTAGGATAAGTTACTGGAGACTTACTTTGTGTCATATTTCCCTGATACTTGTGTTCCCTGCTGCTTTGCATTGGTGTCTGTGATTTGAAGAAGTAACTACCTCTTCCAGTCTTTACAGACTGGCTGTGGCAGGAAAAGACTTTCAGCAGTTGGCCTGGCTAGAAGTTCTGGGAGACTCTCAAACATTTTCTATGGATGTGCACCATCCACTGCTCATCTTCCTCTTGGGAGAGAAGTTTCAGGGTTGTGTGCCCTCCTCCAGTCTTGCAGAGCTGTGCTGCCCACATTGAGCTGCCATCTTTTTTTACCTAAGGCAGTGTAATGAAAGACCAGGATGTTGGATTCATGCCTCATTCCTCTCCCTCCCATCTAAGGGAGAAGTCTCAAGGTTGTGCTCCTCCCAAACTCACAGAGCTGTGTGAATTCCATATACCACCTGTCCCTTTTCCTAGGGCAGTGCATTGAAAAGCCTGGTCACTGAGTGTAAGCTACCCTTCTCTCCCTCCCTCCTGAAGTAGAAGTCTCAGAATTGTGTGTCATCTCCCAATCTTGCAGAGCCAAGCCAATGGCTGAGAGCAACTCCCCTTTTTTGCTGCCCTCATATTTATTTCTCATTTGAAATAAGGGAGCCTTTAAAAATTTCTCTATGCTCGTTAGTCATTGATAGAAGTGTTACAGCTATAAATTTCCCTCTAAGCTCTGTTTTTGTCACATTTGTACATTTTGACATGTTGTGTTGTGTTTATGTTTTTATTCATTTCAAAGTATTTTCTAATTTCTCTTGTGATTTCTTCTTTGACAAATTCATTATTTAGGAGTATTTGTTTAATTTCCACATATTTGTAAATCCCCAAATTTCCTTCTGTTATTGATTTCTAATTTAATTCCATTGTGTTTGGGGAATATAGTTTACATGATTTCAATCCTTTAAAATGTATGAGGTTTGTTTTATAACCTTGTATATGGTCTGTCTTGAAGAATGTTTCAGGTGTGTTTTTGAAGAGTGTATGTTTTGCTGCTCTCTGGAAGAGTGCTCTACAGATGTCTGGTAGATTTGATAGTGATGCCGAGTCCTTTATATACTTGTTGATTTTGTGCTTACTTGTTCTGCCATCTAATTTAAAGATTTACTTTTGTCCTTGTGGTTCTGCAGTTTCACCATGTTGTGTCTATATGGATATTTTTGGAAACTTTTTTCATGGAGTAATTGGTCTTGAATCTGTGGTTTGGTTTCCTTTCAATATTTCTGGAAAATATCCACCAATACTTCTGTTTTTAAATTTTAAAAAACTGAAGTATAGTTTACATAAAATATTATATTAGTTTCAAGTGTACAACATAGTGATTCAACATTTATATACATTACAGGTTAATCCCTATGATAAGTCTATTTGTCACCATACAAAGTGATTACAATATTATTGGCTATATTCACTATGCTGTATGTTACATCTCCCTCACTTATTTATTTTATAACTGGAAGTTTGTACTTCTTAATTCCCTTCACTTATTTGGCCCAACCCACACTCCCTTCACTTCTAGTGACCACCAGTTTGTTCTCTGTATCTACGAGTCTGTTTCAGTTTTGTTTTGTGTTTTAGATTCCACATATAAGTGAAATCATATGGTATTTGCTTTCTCCACCTGACTTATTTCACTGAACATAATAGTCTCTAGGTCCATCCATGTTGTCTCAAATGGCAACATTTCATTCTTTTTTAATGGTTGGGAAATATTCCATTTTATATGTATACCATATCTTCTTTGTTCATTCATCTGTTGATGGACACTTATGTTGCTTCCATTTCTTGGCTACTGTACATAATGATGCAATGAACATAGGGGAGCACATATCTTTTCAAATTAGTGTTTTTGTCTTATTTGGATAGATATCCAGAAGTGGAATTTCTAGATTGTACATTAGTTTTATTTTTAAATTTTTGAGAAAACTCCTTTCTGTTTTCCACAGTGGCTGCACCAATTTACATTGCCACCAACAGTCCATGAATGTTCCCTTTTCTCCACATCCTCACCAACACTTGTTGTTTGTTGTCTTTTTGATAATAGCCATGAATAGCCACTCTGACAGTTGTGAGGTTATATCTCATTTTCGTTTTGATTTGCATTTCCCTGATGATTAGTGATGTTGAGCATCTTCTGATGTGTCTGTTAGCCATCTCTATGTCTTCCTATGAAAAATATATATTTGGTCCTCTGCCATTTTTCAATTGGATTGTTTATTTTTTTGGTATTGAGTTGTATGAGTTCTTTATATATATTTGATATTGACCACTTATTGAATATATAATTGGCAAATACCTTCTCCCATTCAGTAGATTGCTTTCTGCTTTTGTTGATGGTTTCCTTTGCTGTGCAAAAGCTTTTTAGTTTGATGTAGTCCCCCCCCCTTTTTTTTTTTTGCTTTTGTTTCCCTTGCCTGAGAAGACAGACACCCCCCACCTGCCCCAAATATCTCTAAGACCAATGTCAGAGAACATACTCCTGATGTTTTCTTCTAGGAGTTTTATGCTTTCAGATTTTACATTTAAGTATTTAATCCATTTTGAGTTTATTTATATATTTGTAAAAGAAAGTGGTCCAGTTTGATTCCTTTTCATGTACCTGTTCAGTTTTCCCAACAACATTTATTGAAGAGACTGTCTTTTCCCTACTGTTTATTCTTGGCTCCTTGATTGTAAATCAATTAACCATATAAGTGTGGGTTTATTTCTGGGCTCTCTATTCTGTTCATTGATCTATATGTCTGTTTTTGTGCCAATACCATATAGTTTTGATTAGACTAGATGAACGCTTTAGACCGGATGTACATAGAACATTCCACCACAAAACAGCAGAATACATATTCTTTTCAAGTGCACATGGAGCATTCTCCAGGATAGATCACATGTTAGGCCACAAAACAACAAAACAACTACATCTTGGTAGTGTAGTTTTGATAACAGGATGTGTGATACCTCAGTTTTGTTTTTTCTTAAGATTGCTTCGGCTATTGAGGTCTTTTGTGGTTCCATACAAATTTTAGGATTATTTGTTCCAGATCTATAAAAAATGCTATAGGCACTTTGATAAGGACTGAATTGAATTTCTGGATTGCTTTGGGTAGTATGGATATTTCAACAATATTAATTCTTCCAATCCATGACTATGGTATATCTTTACATTTGTTTATATTGTCTTCAATTTCTTTCATCAATATCTTATGGCTTGCAGAGAACAGATCTTTTACCTCCTTAGTTAGATTTATTCCTAGATGTATTATTCTTTTGATGCAGCTGTAAATGGGGTTGTGTTTCTTAATTTCTCTTAGTTTATTATTAGTGTATAGAAACACAAGAGATTTCTGTATATTGAGTTTGCATCCTGCAACTTTACTGAGTTTATTTATCAATTCTAATAATTTTTTGTGGAGTCTTTAGAATTTTCTATATATAGCATCATGTAATATTATTTCCTCCTTTTTACTAACTTTGGGCTTTGTTATTCTCTACTTTTTAAAGTTCCTTTAGGTATAAGGTTAAATTGTTTATTTGAGATTTTTCTTGTTTTCTGAGGTAGACCTGTATCACCATGAACTTTTCTTTTTGAACTGCTTTTGCCAAACCCCATAGATTTTGGAATGTTGTGCTTCCATTTTCATTTGTCTCAAGGTACTTTTTAATTTCCTCTTTGATTTCTTTGTTGAACCATTGAGTTTTTTTTCATAACACACTTTTAAATTTATTTATTTGTTTATTTATTTATGGTTGCGTTGGGTCTTCGCTGCTGTGCATGGGCTTTCTCTAGTTGCGGTGAGTGAGGGCTATGCTTCATTGCAGTGCACAGGTTTCTCATTGTGGTGGCTTCTCTTGTGGCAGAGCATGGGCTCTAGGAGCATGGGATTCAGTAGTTGTGGCACATGGGCTCAGTAGTTGTGGCGCATGAGCTTAGTTGCTCTGTGGCATGTGGGATCTTCCCAGACCAGGGCTCAAACCCGTGTACCCTGAATTGGCAGGTGATTCTTAACCATTGAGCCAACAGGGAAGTCCCGAGCCATTGAGTTTTTAGAAGCATGCTGTTTAGTCTCCACATGTTTGTGTTTTTTTTTCCATTTTTCTTTTTGTAATTGATTTCTAGTTTCATACCATTGTGATCCTAAAAGAAGCTTGATATAATTTCAACCTTCTTAAATTTATTGAGATTTGTTCTGTGGCCTAACATGTGACCTATCCTGGAGAATGCTCCATATGCACTTGAAAAGAATATGTATTCTGCTGTTTTGGGGTGGAATGTTCTATGTACATCTGGTCTAAAGTGTTCATTTAGTCTAAAGTGTTGTTTAAGGCCAATGTTTCCTTATTGATATTCTTTTTGGATGATCTATCCATTAATGTCAGTGAGGTGTTAAAGTACTTGACTATTATTGTATTGCTGTCAATTTCTCCCTTTATATATGTTAATATTTGCTTTATGT